>NC_056739.1:1726743259-1726973603 GCF_019279795.1 Protopterus annectens | reverse complement strand
AATTTCGGCTCATTAAAAAAGCATCACTTCTGAAACTTCACCGCAGCTTATTTAAAAGACTTCTGGATTTTAAACAAGTCCTATCTCAACCAATATTTGTTATTCATTAAAATTTATTTTTACTATTACTCAAAACAACTTTTACAGCAACAAGCAGCAAACATTACATGGAAATTATCCATAATGCATGCACATAAAAGATATATGTGGCAGATAGAGACAGAGAGAGAGAAATGCAGATGGATAAATAGATAGATATTTTGATAGATCGACAGTTTGTCTTTTTTATCTTTCTCTGTGTGCATTGCGAGTGTTTGTATAACTGCCTGTTTTGGAGGTACATGAGCTGTTGTAATGAATTCACCATCACACGCAGATCTTGCCTCCTTAGAAAAAATCACAATACCTCTTTTCTGTTTACAAACCATCCGATGTCATGGGGAGCTAACACTGTGCCTGCTATACACTGACGTGAGATAGGCTATTCATAGAGAGTTGGCTGTTTAGTTTTTTCCTGACGATTAACCACTATATACAAGCCAATAAGAACTTGGCATGTTATGAGACAACTTCATTTGGTAGTGAATTATCAAAAGCTATCAAGGGCAATTTAAACATCCTCAAAATATTTATGTGGTTAGAATTTGAACGTCAGTCACATAGGTGCTTATTTAAGAAACTGGATGCAGGCCCATTCAAACCTTGGACCTAGGAGACTCTCTCTCTCTCTCTCTCTCTCTCTCTCTCTCTCTCTCTCTCTCTCTCCCAGTCTCCCTATTTCACTCTCTCTCATGGTTTGCATTCCAGTACCTGCAGAATTTCATGCTTTAACCTTGTCTCTCTAAAATCAGTCCAAGCTTGTCTTTCTCAAATCACTCTAACCTTCATTCTTTTGCCTTGGTTTTTCCAAAGTAGATGATCTCATCTCCTGTGTTATTTAACTCCAAGAGGACTATTGGATGAGAATTTTGCAGGGATAATCATCCAGCTGAATGCATTTCATTTCTTCCTTAAACTTTGAAGGATGCTCAATGGGCCCATTATAAAGTCAGTTTTGGACATGAGTAGAAATAGGTTTATGTTCCATTCTTAATCAGATCATTAACTAATTGCCTGTCTCTATCACTCTTGCCTTGGTTGCTCTTTCAATGGAAAACTTGTTTGACTAAAAGTGTTTTATCTCTCTTTAGATTTTCAAAGTAATTTGTATTTTTTCTCAGTTTCAGATAGCATGGATTGTAATAGTAGTCAGATTGGTGATGAGACCTATCACAGAACATTCTTACTAATACCACTCAGCACACTTTCATTGCTTTCTTCCTGCTTACTTTAATTTTTAATGTATATGTTGAGGATCAGACTTTGAAACACACATATTGACAAAGACCTGACTGCTGGGTTGAAATCTCATAAACACATGCTGCTGACACCCAGGATTGAACCAGAGACCTTTAGATTTTCAGTCTAATACTCTCCCAACTGAGCTATTTCAGCTCAATTAAAAGACTACTTTTGTGAATTCGACTGCAGCTCATCTCATTCAATCTCTATTTTTGTCACCATATTCCACCTTACTGCCAAGCATATCAGCTTCTCAAGGAATCATCCACTTGTATAAGAAGCAGCTCAAAGTACACTGTTAGCTAATTGTTTCCCTCTCGATCTCTCTATCTATATGTACGTATATACATACATATATAGAAGGAGACATGGATAAACAGATATTGACTTATACATATATATATATATATATATATATATATATATATATATATATATATATATATATCTATGAAACATACATACATAAGTATATATATATATATATATTACCATTATAGATTTTTTCTATGTCTGCATTCTTTCAGTGACTTCTAATCTTGCTAAAGGTATCAAGAGCATGATTTAAATATTGGTCATTTTGGAGATTAAATTATCACAGCGATCTCTTTTATTCATACAGCCACGCACATTTTCATTGATTCCAGCACACCTTACCTTGATTTTTAACATACGTGTACACACATATTCCAGTTCAGATGTTATAACATATGTATTCCCATATCCCAAACTGAATAGTAGGAATCTCAAAAGGTTTCTTTGCCGAAACCCGGGATTGAACCAGGGACCTTTAGATCTTCAGTCTAACGCTCTCCCAACTGAGCTATTTCGGCTCATTAAAAAAGCATCACTTCTGAAACTTCACCGCAGCTTATTTAAAAGACTTCTGGATTTTAAACAAGTCCTATCTCAACCAATATTTGTTATTCATTAAAATTTATTTTTACTATTACTCAAAACAACTTTTACAGCAACAAGCAGCAAACATTACATGGAAATTATCCATAATGCATGCACATAAAAGATATATGTGGCAGATAGAGACAGAGAGAGAGAAATGCAGATGGATAAATAGATAGATATTTTGATAGATCGACAGTTTGTCTTTTTTATCTTTCTCTGTGTGCATTGCGAGTGTTTGTATAACTGCCTGTTTTGGAGGTACATGAGCTGTTGTAATGAATTCACCATCACACGCAGATCTTGCCTCCTTAGAAAAAATCACAATACCTCTTTTCTGTTTACAAACCATCCGATGTCATGGGGAGCTAACACTGTGCCTGCTATACACTGACGTGAGATAGGCTATTCATAGAGAGTTGGCTGTTTAGTTTTTTCCTGACGATTAACCACTATATACAAGCCAATAAGAACTTGGCATGTTATGAGACAACTTCATTTGGTAGTGAATTATCAAAAGCTATCAAGGGCAATTTAAACATCCTCAAAATATTTATGTGGTTAGAATTTGAACGTCAGTCACATAGGTGCTTATTTAAGAAACTGGATGCAGGCCCATTCAAACCTTGGACCTAGGAGACTCTCTCTCTCTCTCTCTCTCTCTCTCTCTCTCTCTCTCTCTCTCTCTCTCTCTCTCTCTCTCTCTCTCTCTCTCTCTCTCTCTCTCTCTCTCTCTCTCTCTCTCTCCCAGTCTCCCTATTTCACTCTCTCTCATGGTTTGCATTCCAGTACCTGCAGAATTTCATGCTTTAACCTTGTCTCTCTAAAATCAGTCCAAGCTTGTCTTTCTCAAATCACTCTAACCTTCATTCTTTTGCCTTGGTTTTTCCAAAGTAGATGATCTCATCTCCTGTGTTATTTAACTCCAAGAGGACTATTGGATGAGAATTTTGCAGGGATAATCATCCAGCTGAATGCATTTCATTTCTTCCTTAAACTTTGAAGGATGCTCAATGGGCCCATTATAAAGTCAGTTTTTGGACATGAGTAGAAATAGGTTTATGTTCCATTCTTAATCAGATCATTAACTAATTGCCTGTCTCTATCACTCTTGCCTTGGTTGCTCTTTCAATGGAAAACTTGTTTGACTAAAAGTGTTTTATCTCTCTTTAGATTTTCAAAGTAATTTGTATTTTTTCTCAGTTTCAGATAGCATGGATTGTAATAGTAGTCAGATTGGTGATGAGACCTATCACAGAACATTCTTACTAATACCACTCAGCACACTTTCATTGCTTTCTTCCTGCTTACTTTAATTTTTAATGTATATGTTGAGGATCAGACTTTGAAACACACATATTGACAAAGACCTGACTGCTGGGTTGAAATCTCATAAACACATGCTGCTGACACCCAGGATTGAACCAGAGACCTTTAGATTTTCAGTCTAATACTCTCCCAACTGAGCTATTTCAGCTCAATTAAAAGACTACTTTTGTGAATTCGACTGCAGCTCATCTCATTCAATCTCTATTTTTGTCACCATATTCCACCTTACTGCCAAGCATATCAGCTTCTCAAGGAATCATCCACTTGTATAAGAAGCAGCTCAAAGTACACTGTTAGCTAATTGTTTCCCTCTCGATCTCTCTATCTATATGTACGTATATACATACATATATAGAAGGAGACATGGATAAACAGATATTGACTTATACATATATATATATATATATATATATATATATATATATATATATATATATATATATATATATATATATATATATATATATATATATATATATTACCATTATAGATTTTTTCTATGTCTGCATTCTTTCAGTGACTTCTAATCTTGCTAAAGGTATCAAGAGCATGATTTAAATATTGGTCATTTTGGAGATTAAATTATCACAGCGATCTCTTTTATTCATACAGCCACGCACATTTTCATTGATTCCAGCACACCTTACCTTGATTTTTAACATACGTGTACACACATATTCCAGTTCAGATGTTATAACATATGTATAAAACTAAATACCACTACAACTAAGAGGCCGTAGTTAAAAGAAAAGGTAACTATAATAAAATAGTAAACTTCGGACTCAACACGACTCTGTAAAACTTTGAATAACAATATAATTTATTTAGTTGTGGTAAGCGCTTTCGCGTACCTTCCTGTACCCTTCTTCAGACCATAAATGTTTCAACAAACTAACAGCTTTTTATACAAAGACATAAACACTTAATTATTTAATGACAATTAAACACATTCAATAATTCAATAAAACAATTAAAATAGTTTAAAACAAATACATGAAAAGGGCATACTCTAAAAACACTTGTGCAAAAGGAATTTTTAAAATGCCATATAAGCTGGACAAATTCTAAACCTTCTCTATGAATATAGAATAAAAAAGCAGTTTGATTATTTAGTGGCATATATATATCAATAAAACCAAAGCATATAAAAACATATATCTAACTAATGGCCTCAACTTATAAATATATACAACGCATTCAAACAAATGAATGTATTTGTGTTGAATGCGTAAATATAAGTATAAATGAAAATATATTAGTGAGAATGAATCGAAGTGTATGAATGTATGTTGTTTCAAAATTCATCAATAAAACCCTGAGGGTTTAGACAAACATATATACATACTAACTGCTGTTATACAGATATAAAAATATATATATATACTATGCAATTTTATGAGACTAGAAGGAACCATTCCAAAAAACTGGTGTAAAATAAAAGGGGGGGGGGTTACGTAAACAATAATAACCATATATATGGTATATAAAATATTAATACAGCAAAGTAAAAACTGTTACTAAACAAATATGTCAAGCTAGTTAGAAAAGGATCAAGTCATGCATCAAGTACTGCTTTCCATATGTAAGTAAGAGAATATGTTGTAATGATGTAAACTCAAAACAGTTACCTACGTGCATTAAGGTATGGTTTAATTGAAACGTAGAGGTTCAAACCTGGATAGTAATGCCCTTTTAGTCTAAAAATCCATTTTAGTTCTTTAAGTTCTAATAAGTTGATATAATCTCCTCCTCTAGCATTTGGTTCTACTATTTCAAGTACTCTAAACACAAAGGAATGATCTGGATAACTTTGTAATGTTTCTAGAGCATTCAATTCATTTAATTTCTTAATATCATAGACATGGTTGTACACTCTATTTTTGAGCTTACGTTTTGTTAAACCAACATAAAAAGCGGAACATTTTTCACAGGTAGCTAAATAGATCAGTCCTGAACTATCACAGGTAGCTGAAAACCTTGGCTTAAAGACATATTTAGTTTCAGGATGTGTAAAGACTTGTTCACTAGTAATGAACTTACAATAGTTGCAGTGGTTGCAAGGATAAGTACCTGCTTTCTCAACAAACTTCTGTCCTATTCTGCTAGGTTTGTCACAGAGCATTCTTTTAAGACTTTTATTGCTCCTGTAAACAAAGTGGGGTGTCTTGCCTACTAGTTGTTGTGTATAATCATCAGTCATTAACACTTTCCAGTTGTTACTAATTATTCTCCTGATATTTGGACTATCATTTGTATAAGTAGTGAAGAAACTTAGTTTCCCTGCAGAACAGGGTAGGTTTTTACTTTCAGTCTCATATGTAAAGTTATTTTCTAATAGTAAGTTTGAACTTCCTGCTTCTTTCAAGACTTGTGACCTAATGTTTTTCACTAATTTTTCTTCATACTTTCTTTCAATGAAAATACTCTCCAAGCTGTCTGCTTCACGAATTAAATCATCTTTATTTTTACAGATTTTGGATATTCTTATGAACTGACTCCTTACTATCCCCTTAAAGACATGGCGGGGATGCATACTATCATAGCACAGTATGGAATTTCTCCAGCAGGCTTTTCTAAACAGGGTAGAACTTAGCTTACCATTATTTATGCTAAGACATACATCTAAAAAGTTCACTGATTCATAAGACATATGTGCTGTAAATTTAAGAAATGTTGTGGTAGTTTCCAAGTGGTTTTTAAACTCAATAAACTCTTCTTTAGAGCCTTCCCAAACCAATAGAATGTCATCTACAAAACGGTAATAAGCCAATATTTTCCTGAACAACGGCTGAGTAAAAACAAAATCTCTTTCCCACTTATGCATTACCAAGTTTGCATAGGTGTTTGCACTAGGGGTGCCCATGGCTACCCCTGATATCTGCAGATACAAACACCCTTCAAAAACAAACACATTGTTGTAAAGGACTAAATCTAACAGCTGACAAATAAGAATGATGTCATTACTTTTTAGACATGAAAACGCTGACAATAGTTCTCTCACTGCCTGGACTCCTTCAGCATTAGGTATAGATGTGAAAAGACTAGTCACATCCAATGTAGCCAGTAGATGTTGCCCCTTAACTAATTCTTTGTCAATGGAGTCTAGAGAATCCAAAAGATGGTAGGTATCTCTCAATATATTTGGAATTTCATTAACTATGGGCCTCAGAGTTTTTTCTAAGTAGACTGACACCTTTTCTGTTATCCATCCCTCGCTAGCCACAATTGGTCTAAGGGGTGGGGGTGTGACTCCTTTATGCATTTTAGGCAGTCCTTTGATGGCAGGTAAGAACGGTTTGTCTATGATGAAATAATCGTAAAGTCCCTCAGATATTTGGCCACACATAAGTAAATCATAAATCTCATCTTTAACTCTAGCTAAAATTTTTAACAGCTTAGGGTTATCAATTTCCTGATATGTAGTGTGGTCTTTCAACATGTCAAACATTAGAGTCTGATATTCTGATCTATCAAATATGGCTACGCCGCCCCCTTTGTCTACTGGTCTAAAGACTAAGGAGGGGTCATATATCAGTTTGTGAAGGGAGGAATGCATACCATTCGTCATATTAAAATACATACATTTTCTCTTATTATTCATATAATATTCATAAAGTTCCTTTTCACATAATTTAATAAAAAGTTCAACATGCCCTGGTATTGCCGGAAAAAATGAGCTTTTTCTTTTAAAGTTAAAAACATTAACATCACCAGCATCTCTTTCTGTGGGTTTAGACTTAAATAAAATTTTCAGGGCTATAGAGCGCCCAAACATTCTGAGGTCAGTCAACAGATCCGAGAGGACGCTACTTTGCGACGGGACAAAGGACAGTCCCCTATTAAGGAGCTCTTCATCATGTACTGAAAGCACGTACCTGGACATATTAAAGAAAAGCTGATTCCTTATTGGTAATGTCTCCTTCTCTGGAAGGCTTCGTTGTCTTCCGATAACTTTCGTTTCTTGCTCCAGCTGTTTCGGCGTTCTCTCATTGGGGCCAACTTCTTTATAGGGTACGGTAAAAAAGCCATGCTGTCGTTTTTAGGAATTGCACCTAGATTCTTCTGAACAAGTTTGTTGCGATACGCTTCCTGGTTGGAAAGAGGAGTTGATGTAACCACCAAGGGTGTTGCAACAATGGGGACTTCTGGCGGTGTAGTAAAGTTCTCTCTTGAGCTGTCCTCTTGAACAGCCCTTGACATAGCTAATGCTAGCTCTACTGTCGTTACGATGGTGTCATCATGAGGCGCCGCACTTGGTGTCTGCATATGAGCCTGAATATTAGGTGATTCTCTCCTTGGCCAAATGAAGACATTCCCCGAGGAGAAATCTTCAAAGTCACGTTGCAGCTTTTTGTGTTTGATTTGCTGCAAACGGAGAGCGTAGGAGCTCACTTGACTAAATAGACTATCCATTCTTCACTGGTATTGATCACCTGGAAAACTTTCAGTTAGTTCTTGTTGAGAAATGTTAATTTTAGAAAGTAACTCTTTTTCTATGGGACTAAAATAGTCTATAAGTAGTCGAACATACTGCATGCTGGCTTCCAAGTTAATCTCCTGCCATCTCTTAAGCAGGAAGGGATGGGCATCACCATAGGAGGGCATGCAAAGTATACGCATGCCTCTGGGAATCAACTTGAAGCATACACAGGCTTCCATATGTTTTCTCTGCCAATTTAAACGTTGAAACTTGTACAAATCATTTTCCAAGATCTTAATTTTAGTATTAAAAGCTTCTAGGTGGTCATTATTAGTTTCTATTATGTTACCATTCGGTACTTTCAAGTCCAGATCCAATAAAGGATTAAGTCCATCATTTAGCAATGTTGTCCACATTTCTTTCCTTTTTGGTATCCTCGGTTTTGGCACATAGTCTAGTTCCACATTAGGAGTAGTCATGTCGTGTGTTGTAGCGGAATTAAACCAGGAAATATATATATAAAACTAAATACCACTACAACTAAGAGGCCGTAGTTAAAAGAAAAGGTAACTATAATAAAATAGTAAACTTCGGACTCAACACGACTCTGTAAAACTTTGAATAACAATATAATTTATTTAGTTGTGGTAAGCGCTTTCGCGTACCTTCCTGTACGCTTCTTCAGACCATAAATGTTTCAACAAACTAACAGCTTTTTATACAAAGACATAAACACTTAATTATTTAATGACAATTAAACACATTCAATAATTCAATAAAACAATTAAAATAGTTTAAAACAAATACATGAAAAGGGCATACTCTAAAAACACTTGTGCAGAAGGAATTTTTAAAATGCCATATAAGCTGGACAAATTCTAAACCTTCTCTATGAATATAGAATAAAAAAGCAGTTTGATTATTTAGTGGCATATATATATCAATAAAACCAAAGCATATAAAAACATATATCTAACTAATGGCCTCAACTTATAAATATATACAACGCATTCAAACAAACGAATGTATTTGTGTTGAATGTGTAAATATAAGTATAAATGAAAATATAGGGTATTAGGTCACAAGTCTTGAAAGAAGCAGGAAGTTCAAACTTACTATTAGAAAATAACTTTACATATGAGACTGAAAGTAAAAACCTACCCTGTTCTGCAGGGAAACTAAGTTTCTTCACTACTTATACCAATGATAGTCCAAATATCAGGAGAATAATTAGTAACAACTGGAAAGTGTTAATGACTGATGATTATACACAACAACTAGTAGGCAAGACACCCCACTTTGTTTACAGGAGCAATAAAAGTCTTAAAAGAATGCTCTGTGACAAACCTAGCAGAATAGGACAGAAGTTTGTTGAGAAAGCAGGTTCTTATCCTTGCAACCACTGCAACTACTGTAAGTTCATTACTAGTGAACAAGTCTTTACACATCCTGAAACTAAATATGTCTTTAAGCCAAGGTTTTCAGCTACCTGTGATAGTTCAGGACTGATCTATTTAGCTACCTGTGAAAAATGTTCCGCTTTTTATGTTGGTTTAACAAAACGTAAGCTCAAAAATAGAGTGTACAACCATGTCTATGATATTAAGAAATTAAATGAATTGAATGCTCTAGCGAAACACGTACAAAGTTATCCAGATCATTCCTTTGTGTTTAGAGTACTTGAAATAGTAGAACCAAATGCTAGAGGAGGAGATTATATCAACTTATTAAAACTTAAAGAACTAAAATGGATTTTTAGACTAAAAGGGCATTACTATCCAGGTTTGAACCTCTACATTTCAATTAAACCATACCTTAATGCACGTAGGTAACTGTTTTGAGTTTACATCATTACAACATATTCTCTTACTTACATATGGAAAGCAGTACTTGATGCATGACTTGATCCTTTTCTAACTAGCTTGACATATTTGTTTAGTAACAGTTTTTACTTTGCTGTATTAATATTTTATATACCATATATATGGTTATTATTGTTTACGTAAACCCCCCCCCCTTTTATTTTACACCAGTTTTTTGGAATGGTTCCTTCTAGTCTCATAAAATTGCATAGTATATATATATATTTTTATATCTGTATAACAGCAGTTAGTATGTATATATGTTTGTCTAAACCCTCAGGGTTTTATTGATGAATTTTGAAACAACATACATTCATACACTTTGATTCATTCTCACTAATATATTTTCATTTATACTTATATTTACACATTCAACACAAATACATTCGTTTGTTTGAATGCGTTGTATATATTTATAAGTTTAGGCCATTAGTTAGATATATGTTTTTATATGCTTTGGTTTTATTGATATATATATGCCACTAAATAATCAAACTGCTTTTTTATTCTATATTCATAGAGAAGGTTTAGAATTTGTCCAGCTTATATGGCATTTTAAAAATTCCTTTTGCACAAGTGTTTTTAGAGTATGCCCTTTTCATGTATTTGTTTTAAACTATTTTAATTGTTTTATTGAATTATTGAATGTGTTTAATTGTCATTAAATAATTAAGTGTTTATGTCTTTGTATAAAAAGCTGTTAGTTTGTTGAAACATTTATGGTCTGAAGAAGCGTACAGGAAGGTACGCAAAAGCGCTTACCACAACTAAATAAATTATATTGTTATTCAAAGTTTTACAGAGTCGTGTTGAGTCCGAAGTTTACTATTTTAATATGTTATAACATATGTATTCTCATATCCCAAACTGAAAGGTAGGAATCTCAAGACGTTGCCATGCCGAAACCCGGGATTGAACCAGGGACCTTTAAATCTTCAGTCTAACACTCTCCCAACTGAGGTGTTTCTACGCATAAAAAGGCATCACTTCTGAAACTTCACCACAGCTTATTTAAATAACTTCTGGATTTTAAACATGTCCTATCTCAATCAATATTTGTTATTCATTAAATATTATTCTTATTATTACTCAAAACATCTTTTACAGCAACAAGCAGCAAACAATATATGGAAACTATCCATAATGCATGTAGATAAAATATATATGTGGCAGATAGAGACAGAGAGAGAGAGAAATGCAAATGGATAAATAGATATTTTGATAGATAGACAGTTTGTCTTTTTTATCTTTCTCTATGTGCATTGTGAGTGTTTGTATAACTGCCTGTTTTGGAGGAACACGATCTGTTGTAATAAATTCACCATCACATGCAGATCTGGCCACCTTAGAAACAATTTCAATACCTCTTTTCCGTTTACAAATCCTCCGATGTGATGGGGAGCTAACACTGTGCCTACTATACACTGACGTGAGATCGGTTATTCATAGAGAGTTGGCTGTTTTGTTTTTTCCTGATGATTAACCACTATATACAAGGCAATAAGAACTCGGCATGTTATGAGACAACTTCGTTTGGTAGTGAATTATCAAAAGCTATCAAGGGCAATTTAAACATCCTCAAAATATTTATGTGGTTAGAATTTGAATGTCAGTCACATAGGTGCTTATTCAAGTAATTGGATGCAGGCCCTTTCAAACCTTGGACCTAGGACTTTCTTTATAGATGCACTTTGATACTCTCTCTCTCTCTCTCTCTCTCTCTTTCTCCCTCTCACTCTCTCTATTTCACTCCCACTCTCTCTCTCTCTCATGGTTTGCATTCCATTACCTGCAGAATTTCATGCTTTAACCTTGTCTGCCGTGGTTTTTCCACAGTAGATGATCTCATCTCCTGTGTTATGTAACTCCCAGAGGACTATTGGTTGGGACTTTAACAGGGCCAATCATCCAGCTCATTGCATTTCATTTGTTCCCTAAACTTTGGAGGATGCTCATTGGGCCCATTATAAAGACATGAGTAGAAATTTGTGTATGTTCCATTCTTTACCATGTTATTAACTAGTTGTCAGTCTCAATCATTGTCTTGGGAGCTCTTTCAACAGGGCAACTGGTTTGAGCAAAAGTGTTTTATCCATCTGTAGAGTTTCAAAGTAATTTGTATGTTTTCTCAGTTTGAGATAGCATGGATTCAAATATTAGTCAGATTATTGATGCAGCCTATCACAGAGCATTCTTATTAATACAACTCAGCATGCTTTCAGAAAATTCAGTCTTCTTACTTTTATTTTTAACATACATGTTCAGGTTCAGACTTTACAGCACATCTACTGACAAAGCCCTGACTGATGGGTTGAAATCTCAAAAGGGTTCCATGTCAAAATCCAGGTTTGCACCAGGAACCTTTAGATTTTCAGTCTTATGCTCTCCCAACTGAGCTATTTCAGCTAAGTCAAAAATTAATTTTCTCGTCTCCTTGTATTTGTTTTTTGTCACTAAATTCAGCCTTACTTCCATGCATATCGGCTTCTATAAAAAACATCCACTTGTATATGAAGCAATCAGATCTAAGTACACTGATAGCTAATTATTTCCCTCTATATATCCATATATAGAAGGAGATATGGAAAAATAGATATTGACATATAGATAAATAGACAGATAGATAGATAGACAGACATAGATAGATAGATAGATAGATAGATAGATAGATAGATAGATAGATAGATAGATATAGATATATAGATATATAGAATCTCATTGTGTTCTGACTGGAGTGCTTCTCAAACAATCGGCTAAGTATATTCCTTGTCACTTTAACTTTTCAGAGTTCTGCATTATCTTAATTTTTTGCCAGATGGAATTATTTTGTATATTTGCTGACTTTGTTTGCTGTTTTCTCATCTGTTCTGAAACTGTCCCCCCCATTCCTATGGTGGTGGAAAAGTTTATAAAACTGGTCTAACAGCTTTTGTGTTATGTGATTGTTTCAAGGCTTGCTGATTTAAAAATAGTCCATATTTGTAAATTCCTGCATACACTGTTAGAATCCCCTTGTCTTCTGACTGGAGTGCTTCTCAAACAATCTGATAAGTATATTCCTTGGCACTTTAACTTTTCAAAGTTCTGCAATGTCTTAATTTTTTGCCTGATGAAATTATTTTATATATTTCCTGACCTTGTTTGCTGTTTTCTCATCTGTTCTGAAACTGGTTCCCCCTATTCCTGTGGCGGTGTTAAGGTTTATAAAACTGGTCTAACAGCTTTTGTATTATCTGATTGTTTAAAGGCTTGCTGATTTAAAAATAGTCCCTATTTGTAAATTCCTGCATACACTGTTAGAATCTCCTTGTGTTCTGACTGGAGTGCTTTGCAAACAATCTGATAAGTATATTCCTTGGCACTTTAACTTTTCAGAGTTCTGCATTGTCTTAATTTTTTGCCTGATGAAATTATTTTATATATTTCCTGACCTTGTTTGCTGTTTTCTCATCTGTTCTGAAACTGGTTCCCCCTATTCCTGTGGCGGTGTTAAGGTTTATAAAACTGGTCTAACAGCTTTTGTATTATCTGATTGTTTAAAGGCTTGCTGATTTAAAAATAGTCCCTATTTGTAAATTCCTGCATACACTGTTAGAATCTCCTTGTGTTCTGACTGGAGTGCTTTGCAAACAATCTGGTAAGTATATTCCTTGGCGCTTTAACTTTTCAGAGTTCTGCATTGTCTTAATTTTTTGCCTGATGGATTTTTTTTGTATATTTGCTGACTTTATTTGCTGTTTTCTCATCTGTTCTAAAACTGGTTTTCTTCTTCCCACCCACCCTATTCCTGTGGTGTTGTTATAGTTGGTGCCTTAGCTGTTGCCCGCCCCTACTGTAAATTTGATCTGGGACACTCCTCCCAGTCTAGTGTTCATTCTATCTGATACAGAGAAAACATTTGAGAAGGCCAACCCACTTAGGTTCTTAACCTTGAATTATCTTCTGCGCTTCCTTATCCCTTTGCACTTTACTAACAAAAAACAAAAATCTCTCTCCTTGCATTCTGACTGAGTGTGCTTCTCAGCTGATAAGTATATATTTTGCCACTTTTTGACTGTTCATTGTTGAATTTAGTTCAGATTACATTTTGAATAAATTGCATTTATTTAAACTGTATTTGCTTTAATACTGCTACACACTCAAATGTGCTAGCTTGCACTACAATTGAATTGTTTTTAATGCTGTTTTAGCTGCTTTCTGGAAAAAAAAATCTAAGCTTTTTTCCTCCCTTTCCTGTAACTAGTCTAGTCTAGATAACGATTTGCTGTATCCAGGAACGTTGGTAAGCTTCTGAGCCCCCAAGCCCTTCTGTGTTGGAGGGAAGCCTTTTAGTTTATCAGTGGGAGTGGTAAGCACTAGATAGCCTGCCTACCACAAGAGGAGCGGTTCCTGGCACAGAAACTGTACTTTATTGGCCTTTTGGGTAGTTTTTCCATCTCTTTCAACTTTCTGGTTTAAAAGCACACATTTGCACTTGTTTCCCGCCTTTCCTGTACCTAGTCTAGCCCAGATACAGATTTGCTGTATCCAGGACTGTTGGTAAGCTTCTGAGCCCCCCAAACCTTTCTGTGTTGGAGGGAAGCCTTCTAGCTTGTCAGTGAGAGTGGTAAGCACTAGGTAGCCTATCTACCACAAGAGGAGTGGCTTCTGTTCTAATTTGAACTGTTTTTTGAATTCTTATATTGTTGCACTTTAATTTATCATTTTTAAGTGTTTTTTCATCTGTTTAATTGTAAAGGGCTACACACTCAAGTGTGATAGCCTTTTCCTGCTTTAAAAGTGTTGTTTACTTGTATCTGCTCTAACTATTGAAAAAAAAAAAAAAACATCCTATCTCTGTAGTCATTTCCCACCTTTCTAGAGCTAATAGAGTCCGGTTTTGAGAATTTGCTGAATTCTGGGCTGTTTGTAAGTTTCTGTGTTGCTCACACCTTTCTGAGATAGAGGGAAGCTTCTCTGTTCACCAGTGAGAGTGGTGAGCTTTGAAACAGCCTATCTGTTGCCTGGAGGTGTGGTTTCAATTCAGAATCTGTAGTTTTATTGGCTGTTTTGTGCTATTTCTATTCTTTTAATCTTTCTGTTTAAAAACCCATGTTTGCGCAGTTTTTGTGCTTGTAATATCTGAGCAAGAGCCTGCCTGGCTGTCCTGCAGAGTCCTACAGTGGCAGAGGGAGAAAAGGGAGACTTTGAGTGGATTAAGTACCTCTGTTTTGCTTTTTATTGCTTATTTTTGCTAGCCGCATTATTCCAACCATTTTTTATTAACTGTGCTACTTATTTGAACTTTTTTTTTAATTCTTATATTGTTGCACTTTAATTCATTGTTTTTAAGTGTTTTTCCATCTGTTTAATTGTAAAGGGCTACACACTCAAGTGTGATAGCCTTTTCCTGCTTTAAAAGTGTTTTTTTACTTGTATCTGCTCTACCTTTTGAAAAAGACAAACAAAAAAATCCTATCTCTGTACTCGTTCCCCACCTTTCTTGAGCTAGTAGAGTCCAATTTTCAGATTTTGTTGAATTCTGTGCTGTTTGTAAGTTTCTGTGTTGCCCAGACCTTTCTGAGATAGAGGAAAGCTTCTCTGTTCATCAGTGAGAGTGGTGAGCTTTGAAATAGCCTATCTGTTGCCTGCAGGAGTGGTTTCAGCTCAGAATCTGTAGTTTTATTGGCTGTTTTGGGCTATTTCTATTCCTTTCATCTTTCTGTTTAAAAACCTGTGTTTGCACGGTTTTGTGCACCGTGCAGTGGCATTTAACTGTGGTTAAACCATTCCTGGTGCCAGAAAGTCTGCTCTTCAGATTTTCTCTTAGAACTAGCCAGTCTTCTAGTTTTAGCACTCAAAACTGTTTCTATTCTCTTGAACTAGCCAGTCTTCTAGTTTTAGCACTCAGAACTGTTTTTGTTCCCTTGAACAAGCCAGTCTTCTAGTTTTAGCACTCAAAACTGTTTCTGTTCCCTTAAAATTAGCAAATCTTCTACTTTTAGCACTCAAACCCATTTATGTACCCTTAAACTAGCCAGTCTTCTAGTCTTTGCACTAATAACTGTTCCTGGTGCTCTGCACTTGTCCAACACTTGCTGCAAGCACTAAATAATCTACAAATTACTGCAGCACTCAACATTCCTCACTAATCAAGAGGAAATCAGCTCCCAGTAATTAAATTAATAAGTACTAACCAGGCATGTCTAAGGGTCAGCTCCTGGTATTTTCTCCTGTCCACCTGATGAATCTGGGCATCTTGGGGTAATGTAGCAATTGCCTCATGTAGACTGACAACCCTCTCCTCCTACCATCCCACACTACAATCTGTGAGAGATGCACTTATATAGCCAAACTGGAAGCCAAGCTCTCTCAATCCAAGACTAGACTGGACTAGACAGTCAAGAGGACAAGGTTAACCCCACACTCCACTCAGCACATAGTCCATCAAAACCTGCACCTCCCAAACCCACACATAGTAATACAAAACACAAACCTACATTTGCGGAGGTTCTCAATAAAAATCTGACCAAACAACAGAGACTTCCAAAGCTGAAACACAAGCAACCACCACCCCCCAACACTACCCAAATGACACATAGCCCACAAAATCAGTGTGCCACTCAATCTCAGCCCATAAGGCAAAACAAAGCACCCAGCACACTAGTCATTGGTGACTCTATAGTCAGGCACACTGATGTCCCCCTCACCAGGCTGAACAAGGACAAAGTCACTGTCAGCTGCCTGTCAGGTGCCAGGATCTGCCGTATAACACTCAGGCACTCAGGTCACTCCACAACAAGTACAGGTACGACTCCATCATTCTCCATGTAGGAGTGAATGATCTGAGGCATACCTCCCTGGACTACATGAAAAGAAACATGGAGGAGCTCTCTGACCATGTGGCCCAGGCAGGTATGAAACTAGCCCTGAGTAGCATCCTGCCATCACCCAAAATGATGCCACAATACAAGGACAAAATGATTGACTTCAAAAATTGTCTAAGATTCTGGTATCATTCCAAGGGGATCCAGTATCTGCCTGGGATGACATGATCGACAGGCCATGATGCTTTTCCAGAGATAGCCTGCACCTGTCACCACTGGGATTCTGGATACTGGCTAAGGCTCTTGCTGCCCCTATAGTGCCTTTTTTTAGGCACCGCTCAATTGTCAAATGCACCACCATAGTAGACATAAACAAGCAAAATCTAAGGGTAATGCTACTCAATGCTAGAAGTCTAAACCTCAGAATGCACAAACTTGAGGCTCTCCTTAAGATGGAGAACATCAACATCTGTGCAGTGACAGAGACCTGGTTTAAGGCTCCAGAGAGCACCCCTGAATTACCAGGCCACTCAACCCAGACTGAAATACTAAAGGAGGAGACGTGTCCATATTCATAAAGGATATCCACACCTCCAGGCTAGTTGCTCAACATAATGCCTCCAAAATTATCCAAGTACAATTAACAATGGGCAAGACTGCAATTCAGGTTGAAGCATATTACAGATCCCCCGCCATGACCCAGGACACCCACTCCATGTTTCTCGATATACTGGATAATATTAAGATACAGCCCAATACCCTAATTTTGGGAGATATCAACTACCCCTCCATCAACTGGGAAAACTACTCATGTGCTAACTCATTTGCCCAATGTTTTCTGGAAGTCATCAATTCCAATACCCTGGACCAGCTTGTCCCTACCCATACCAGGGGTAGCAACATCCTAGAATTGGACATTACCAATATGGGTAATAGATGCTCCACTCCAGAGGTCAACTCCTTGCTGGTCAGGTCCGATCACAAGCTAATCAACCTAGACATCCATATCCCGCCACCCTCCCCATTAAGGAAACCACTGTAAAAAACTTCTCCAAAGCCAACTTCATGCTTCTTAAGTCAGAAGTGGCAAACTTCATTACACCCAGATAGAAAATAGTGGCACGACTGCTGAATCATATACAAATTCACTGTATAAGCACATACAGGAGTGCATGGACCGTGCCATCCCAAACAGAACCAAGATGCTATCCTCCAGAAAAAGGAAGCCAATCTCGTGGTCCCCTGCCATAAACGAGCTCTACAACAGAAGGAAGAAACTGTTGCAGAAAAGAGTAAAATCTCATGACTGCAGGAACTCCCTGGTCAGCCTATCCCTCATAAAATCCTCTAAACCTAGTTACGGAAATAAAATCGCCTTGGATTCTAAAGACAGCCACAAAGCCTTCTACAGCTATGTCAAGAATCTCAATGGCAACACTCAGATCTGCTCTGAACTACAGCACAATGGCACTACATTTACTGAACCAACTGATATTGCCAACACCCTGGGAGACACGTTCAGTGCTAACTTCATCCCCCCTCACCCACCAAAGGGCCCATCCCCATACCGGATGATTGCAAACTCCCTAAAATCACGGCCACACAGGTGAAGACCGCACTCTCCAAAGCCAAGAACACAGCATCTATGGGACCAGACAACATCTCAGACTGCGTTCTGCATGAAGTACAGAACAAATTGACACCCCACCTAAGTACCATGTTCATCCATAGCCTCACTTCAGGCTTTGTGCCTAAGGCGTGGCACACAGCAACAGTTAACAAAAAATTAACGAAAAGGTGTAAAAAGCCAAATCATCCAAGTAAATCCTGGTGTTTTACACAGCAGCAGTTATCCACTCTACAAATGGGGTGCCACCACAGACCCTGGGAACTACCGCTCCATTAGCCTGATGAGCCTGGTCTGCAAAGTCATGGAATGCATCATCCTAGAGCTTATAAACAAGGATACAGGTAACCTCCAAACTCTGGACTCCACTCAGTTTGTGTTTGTAAAGGGTAGATCATACCTCTTAAACCTGATTGACTTCTTCGAAGTAGTCACTAAAGCCTTAGATGAGGGTAAGGTAGTGCACACTGCCTATCTTGACCTCGCCAAGGCTTTTGACACCATCCCCCACTCTGGTATTATAGATAAACTCACTGGACTAGGCATAAATCCCTATGTTACAAGATGGGTGGCCAACTGACTCACTGACATAACCCACACAGTGATAGTAGCCGACTCCAAATCTGACTTCAGACCACTGACAAGCAGAGTACCATAGGGTTCGGTCCTGGATCTTTTCAAGTTCAGTGTCTACTTCTCTGAAGTCCAGGCAAATACATTTTGTCTCTGGCTAATGAAATTCACAGATGACTGCAAACTAGGAGCCATAATCAATTCACCTAAGGTGTGAACATTCTACAAAGAGGCTATCTGAGACTGATGTTTGGTGTCAAAGTCATGGCCTAAAACTCAATGCCTAGAAGTGCGCTGTCATCCCCTTTGGGAAAAATACCATACCCATGAACTACCACATAGCCAGTAGCCTACTAAACACTGAAAGTGTGATAAGAGACCTTGGGACACAGGTGGATAGTAGTCTTTCCTTTGATAATCACGTTGCCACAGTAGTCAGGAAATCATTCTAAGTGGCACACCTCATCGCAAAGGGGTTATCCTCCAGAAAAAGAGAGGTCATCATTCCTCTCTACTCATCTCTTATTAGACCCATCATGGAGTACAATGCCCCATTTGGCATGTACTTCACAAGACATCTGCAACAGCTGGAAAGGCCACAGAAATACCTCACTAAGAGGATTACCAGCTTCAAACAGATGGCATATGCTGACCATCTCAAAAAACTCCAGCTTTACTCCATCACATATCTTCTACTCTGAGACAACCTCTGCCTAATGTACAAAGACATGTCTAACCCAGACCTGATGGACATGCTACACTTAAAAGTAATCCCAGTCTATCTGAGCCACATGCTCCAGGGACCTAAACCTTGTCACCACAATAAACAGAACATGCTGAAGGTATAGATTCCTGTCCCAGAGACTTCCCCTGCTTGGAATAGACTTCCCATTCATGTTAATCAAAGCTCCTCATTAGCCCTCTTTAAGAGAAATCTTGACAATTAGATGGGTAATAGGAAATTGACCCTGGGAATCACTGCTGTGGCTCTGCTCAACAGGGGCACAGGAAAATAATTTTCTTGGGTGGCAAAAGTCATGGAACTCATTTGGCTAGGCTTGTATAGGCCCTAGGGCTGCTAGTCTAGCACTTACCTATGAACCTATGAACCTATGTACAGTTATATCTTCATATAGGTATGTGTGATCTAAACAAACAATGCTTTAATATATAAGACTGATAAATGTAGACTTAGTTGCAGCTACAGATATAGATATGCACATAGACATGGAAATGCATGGGTTAAGTTTTGCTTTTTTATGTTTAATGTATGCGTTGTGTGTCAAATAGATGGTCTAGTAGGATCATAGGCTCATGGGATGTTACTAGGCTATTGGCACTGAGGCCCTTATAAGCCTAGTCAAGAGTTTAGCCCATGTTTACACAAGTCAGCACCCAATGTCCCTGTCCAGCAGGGACATGGGTAGAATCCCAGGGGTATATTTTCTGTTTTCCATCCAGCTGTCCAGGTTGCACTTAAAAATGGGTAAAAAGGTACTCTGCTTGATGTGGAGAGGTAGTTTATTCCACAGATGGGGATCCTCTGGAACACAAATTTGTCCCACCAACAAGTCCTATTGATGTCACAGACCAGGCTGAGGCTGTGCATATGGGTTACTCAAGTGGAGCTTGACTTATGGATATGCAGCAGTCCCATCAAGGCAGGGTCTGAGATTGCTTTATATGGCAGACAGAGGTCACCTCTGAGGAGTCTGTATGAAACTGAGTAGAGAGATAAGGCTTTTAGCCTACCTGTGTATGGTAGATGTTTGAGGCCCTGGATTCTCCTGGTGAGAAACCTCTGTGGTCTCTCCAGTTGCTGCATGTGCTTTGCGAGGTATATGCTGAAAGGGGCATTGTACTCAATAATGGGCCTTATAAGGGAAGAATACATGGATGTTATGACCTTCTTGTCCCTGGATGAGATACCCTTACTTACGAGGTGGGCCATGTAGAAAGCTTTACATACAACAGAAGCAACATGGTGGCCAAAAAGTCTTGTTGCTATTGACCTGGGTGCCCACATCCCTCACAACTGATTGTGTGCTTAGAATGTTGTTATTAATGTGATAGTTTGTGAGGACATCAGTCTTCCCAAGGGGATGATGATAATGATGCATTTTTTGGTATTCAACTTGAGGACATGTTTCTGGCACCAGTCATTTGCTTGGGTGAGACCCTCTTGGAGGATGTCCACATCACCAGGTGAATTGATGACAGTGCCCATCTTGCAGTCATCTGCAAACTTGGTCAGCCATAGCCCATTGGTTTTGTCCTGCACCTCAGAAAAGTATATCCCAAATAACATAGGCCCCAAGACTGAACCCTGGGGTACACCACTCATTAAGGGTCTACTGCTTGAGGTGGCTTCCCCTATTATGACTAGGTGGGATCTATCAGTGAGACAGTTTGCTACCCATCTGATAACATACGGATTGATGTCTAACTGAGAGAGTTTATCTATTATGCCCCAGTGGGGAATAGTGTTGAAAGCTTTGGCCAGGTCAATGTAGGTGGTATGCACTGTCTTCCCTTCATCCATGGCTTTGGTGACTGTCTCAAAGAAGTCGACCAAATTTAACAGACATGACCTCCTCTTGATGAAGCCAGATTGTGTGGGATTGAGTGTTTGGAGGTTTCAAATGTCCTAGTTCATGAGATCCATGATAATTCATTCCATGACCTTGCAGATCAGGCTAGTTAGGCTAAAGGGTCTATAATTTCCTGGATCGGTGGACGCTCCACCTTTGTACAAAGAGAAGACAGCAGCTGTCCTCCACTCAGCTGGGATGAAGCCAGTATTTAGGCTTTGGTTGAATAGGGCACCTAATGGGTCCCATGGAAGCTGTATTTTCTGCCTTTGAGAGAGTGGTGATGACCTGTTCCCTAGATATAAGGAGAAGTGGGTAGGTACTGGGGATGTCCTGATTTACTGATAGGGACAGAAGGGTGAAGTTTTCACTGAATCTGTCAGCGAGCAAGTTTGCTATATCTACGGCATTTGTATATGTGGTGTCCTTGACCATCAATTCTAAACAGATCTGGGTGCTTCCTTTGAGGTTGCAGACATATGTGAAGAAGGCCTTATGATTGTCTCTAGTAGATGTGGCCAATTTGGACTTGAAGTTTGCTTTAGAGGATTTCAGTAGTGCTCTTAATTGCTTGTTCAGGTTAAGGAGAGATTGCTTCCAATTAAGTGCTTCCACTAGGTGGGTTGCAAACTGGCTCATAGATAGAACCCACAGTGTGAAAGTAGCTGACTCCAAGTCAGACTGCCAACCAGTCATGAGTGGAGTCCCACAGGGATTGGTCCTGGGTCCTCTCCTGTTTGGTATCTACTTCTCAGAAGTCCAGGCCAACACAAAGGGACTCTGGCTGACAAAGTTCACAGATGATTGCAAGTTGGGAGCCATTATTAATTCCCCAAGTGATGTTGACATCCTACAGAAAGGCCTCACTGAGACCAATGACTGGTGTCAGAACCATGGCCTTAAGCTCCATGCCAAAAAAAGTGTCGTCATCCCCTTTGGGAAAAACCCACTTCCCATGAATTACTCCATCGATGGTAGTCCACTGAACACAGAAGCAGTTATAAGAGATTTGGGAACACAGATTGACAGCAACCTCTCTTTTGACCACCTCAATGCTACTATGGTCAGAAAGTCCTTCTATGTGGCACATCTCATTACTAAGGGTTTTGCATCCAGGAAAAAAAAGGTCATTGTCTCCCTCTACTCTTCAATCATTAGGCCAATCATTGAGTAAAATGCCTCACTAGACACCTGCAGCAACAGGAGAGGCCACAAAATACCTCACAAAGAGGATTCTAGGCCTTAAATACTTGTCCTATATGGACAGACAAAAAACACCAACTATTCTCTGTCTCATATCGCCTACTAAGAGGCGATCTCTGCTTGACTTAAAAAGCCATGTCTGACCCAGCTCTGTTAGAAATGCTAAAACTAAAGAAATCCCAATCCTTTCGCACCGCATGCTCCGAAGACCTCAACCTCATTACCACAATCAGAATGTGCTGGAGGGACAGGTTCATAACCTACAAACTGCCCATGCTATGGAATAGACTTCCCATACATGTCAAAAAGAGCACCTCGCTGGCCCTCTTCAAGAGAAATCTTGATGAGTGGATAGGAAATAGAAAATTCACCCCAGGAATCATTCCAGTGGCTCTACTCGACAGAGACACTGGAAACTAAGGTCAGGTGGCACAATGCCAGAGTAATCCTATGGCTAGGTTTATAAAGGCTCCAGGGCCATTAGCCTAGTACACACCTATGAACCGAGCACCTGCTCCTTCTTCATAGGTTCATAGATTAGTACTAGGCTAATTGCCCTTTCGAGACATTTTAAGCCTAGCCAATTATCCCTTATGAGACTCAAACCCTGCACCTTGTGTTTGTAAGGCAAACACCTTAACCTTTAGGCCACCCTCCTAACCATTAACAAGACCCCTATTCAAATCATAGCTAGCTACTGGCCCTCAAATATGACTCAAGATGCCCAATCCGCCTATCTGGACCTGTTCAAATCTATCAAGATTCAACCCTTTACCTAGATCCTGGGTGACTTTAACTACCCAAACATAAACTGCCAGAACACAAATGCCCAGAGATTCCTTGATTTTGTCAATGGAAATGCCTTTGAACAGCTAGTCAATACCCCCACAAGAGGTGATAATATCTTGGACTTGCTATTAACCAACATGTGTAACCACTGCAGCATCCCTACAGTATCATCCTCCTTGGTAAGGTCCGACCATAAAGCGGTCACTTTTAAAGTCACCCAGGAGCCAGGTAAAGGGTTGAATCTTGATAGATCTGAACAGGTCCAGACAGGCAGATTGGGCATCTTGAGTCATATTTGAGGGCCGGTAGCTAGCTATGATTTGAATAGGGGTCTTGTTAATGGTTAACTGCACCTGGAGTGTCCCCTGTGTGTCATGCTTGACCAGCCTGGAGGTGTGTATGTCTTTAATATATATTGAAACTCCACCTCCTTTGGCTTTACTGCCCACAGTTTGGGGTCTGAATGTATGAAAGAATGGGTAACCAGGTAAGGCTGGGGTGCTCTCAACAGCTTTGAACCAGGTTTCTGTGACTGCGCAGATGTCAGCATTTTCTAGGGTTAAGAATGCTTTCAATGAATGCAGTTTCATGTTTAGACTCCTAGCATTTAGCAGCATGACCTTTAATTTGCATTTTGTTGACATTTTTATGTTGGTAGTTTTAATCTCATTACTTTTCCTATAAAAGGCATTGTGGGGGAGGCAAGAGCCTTTACCAGAAGCCTGAAGCCCAAGTCAGATAGATGTAGGCCATCTCTGCCAAAGCATTGTGGTCTGTCAATCATATCTTCCCAGGCTGTCAGGTACTGGATCCCCCCTGGAATGATACCGAAACTAAGCCAATTGTTAAAGTCAGTCATTTTCTGTTTGTATTGAGGCATCATTCTGGGTGATGGTAGGATGTTGCTTAAGGCTATGGACATACCTGCCTGAGACACATACTCAGTGAGCTCAATCATGTCTCTCTTCATATAGTCCAGGGAGGTACATCTCAAGTCATTCACACCAACATGGACTATGCCAGAGTCATAACAGTACCTGTTGTTAAAAGACTTGAGTGTGTGCGTGATATGGTGGATTCTGACCCCTGACTGAAAACTAACGGTGACTTTCTCCAGCCTGGTGAGAGGTGCATATGTGTGTCTCACAGTGGAGTCTCCTATGACTAATATGTTGGGTTTATGGTTAAGCCTTAGCATCTGTGAGACACAGGTGTGTGGACTATGCATGGTATGTGGTGTGCAGGGCTGTGGATATTGTCTGTGTTTTTGCCTTGGAGGTCTCCTTTGTTTGGGTATGTTTTTGTTGAGGATCTCTGCATATGTTGGTGTGTGCTGTGTAGGTGTGGGTTGTGTTTGAGGTGTAGTGATTGTGTTGACAACCTTCAGATATACTGGCTTGAGAGGGAGAGAACATAGACTCAGGGTTCCTAATGTAATTGCATCTCTCATAAATTGTGTTTCTAGATGCTAGTAGTAGATGGTTGTTCATGTACATGAGGCAGTTGCTGCACTGTCTCAGGATGCCCATATCAACCAGACTGACAGGAGAAACCATAGAAATTGTCCATCCATATTTGTCAGAATCTGAGGGAAAAAGGCCAGGGAGAGCTAAGAGGTAGGCCTAAAGCCCAAGTGCTTAAACCAAAACTAAGAGGCTTAGAATAACACTTACAATTTAGACAGGCTATAAACAAGAAGTAATAAATGCAGCAGAAAAGATGCAATTGAACACTTCAGAGAACAAGCAGCAAGTAACAGAAAAAGCAAGATGAAGAAATAGAGTAAAAGGAGGAAACACAAATACAGCAAAATATGAGCTGCTGAATAACATAATGTGTTGCTTTATGTAACCCCAAAGTTTACACTCTTCAAGGTGGATGCATGCCTGTTGGACTCTGAACTTTAGAGGATGCTCAGTGGTCACATTATACAGAAAGATTTTGGACACAAGAAGTGATTGTGTATGTTGCATTCTTCATACTGTCGTTTCCCATATTACAGACTCGATGTCCATTGTTTTGGTTGAATTCATGGTATCGCTTTTTAGTCTATAATAATGTGTGATTATTACAGATTTCATTTATGTCTGCATTCCCTCAGTGACTTCTAATCTTGCTCAAGGGGTCAAGGGCATGATTTAAATATTGGTCATTTTGGAGATTAAATTATCACAGCGATCTCTTTTATTCATACAGCCACGCACATTTTCATTGATTCCAGCACACCTTACCTTGATTTTTAACATACATGTACACACATATTCCAGTTCAGATGTTATAATATATGAATTCTCATATCTACACTGAAAGTTAGGAATCTCTAAAGGTTTCCAAGCTGAAACCGGAGATCTTTAGATTTTCAGTCTAACGCACTCCCCACTGAGCTATTTCAGCTTATAAAACCCATCACTTCTGAAATTTCACCACAGCTTATTTATATGATTCTGGATTTTAAAAAACACCCTATCTCAATCAATATTTGTTATTCATTAAAATGTATTCTTACTGTTACTCAAATCCTCTTTTATAAGAACCAGGCAGATAGCAATACATGGAAATTATCCATAATGTATGTACATAAAGAGAAATATGTGGTAGATAGATAAATAGAGAGAGACAGATATGCAGATAGATGGATAAATAAATAGTTATTTAGATAGATAGTTTGTCTTTTTTATCTTTCTCTATGTGGATTGCAAGTGTTTGTATAACTGCCTCTTTTGGCAGTACACAAGCTGTTATAAGGAATTCACCATCACTGGCAGATCTGGCCACCTTAGAAACAATCTCAGTGCATCTTTTCAGTTTACAGATCCTCCGACGTGATGGGGTCCTAACACTGTGTGTGCTATACAATGAAGTGTGATAAGTTATTCCTGGAGAGCTGGTTGTTTTTTCTTCATGATTAGCCCATTATAGAAGACAATAAGAACTTGGCATGTTATGAGACCACTCAATATTTAGGTGAATTAGGAAAAGCTATCAAAGTCAATTTAAACATCCTCAAAATATTTATGTGGCTAGAATTAGAAAGTCAGTGACTTAGGTGCTTTTTCAGGAAATTGCATGCAGGCACTTATAAACCCATAACCTATGACTCTCTCTTTAAAGATGCACTTTGACACTTCTCTCTCTCTCTCTCTCTCTCTCTCTCTTTCTTAGTTTGCATTCCAGTACCTGCAGAATTTCATGCTTTAACCTTGCCTTTCTCAAATCAGTCCAAGCTTCATTCTTTTGCCCTGGTTTTCCCAAAGTAGATGATCTCATCTCCTGTGTTAGTTAACTCAAAGAGGACTATTGGATGAGAATTTTCCAGGGCCAATCATCCAGCTCAATGCATTTCATTTCTTCCCTAAACTTTGGAGGATGCCCAATGGGCCCATTATAAAGTCAGTTTTTGGACATGAGTAGAAATAGGTTTATGTTCCATTCTTACTCATATCATTAACTAATTGCCTGTCTCTATCACTCTTGCCTTGGTTGCTCTTTCAGTGGAAAACTTGTTTGACTAAAAGTGTTTTATCCGTCTCTAGATTTTCAAAGTAATTTGTATTTTTTCTCAGTTTCAGATAGCATGGATTAAAATATTAATCATACTGTTGATCAGGCCTATCATGGAGCATTCTCATTAATACAGCTCAGAACACTCAGAGGTTTCAGACTGTTTACTTTAATTTTAACAAACATGTACACAAATGTTCAGGTTCATACATTACAATATATGGATTGCCTAAGCCTTCACTGAAGGGTTGAAATCTCAAAAGGTTTCCATACTGAACCTTGGGATTTAATCCAGAAACTTGCTGTTTCTGCTTAACTTAAAGTTCATTTTCCCAAACTGAACCACAGCTCATCTGATAACATTTGTTTTTTTTAGTCACTAAATTCAGCCTTTCTACCATGCATATCTGCTTCTATAAGAAGCATCCACTTGTATAAGAAGCAAGCAGCTGTAAGTACATTGCTAGCTATCTATTTCTCTCTCTCTCTCTATCTATCTATATATGCATATATTAATAGAGAGATGGATAGATAGATAGATAGATAGATAGATAGATAGATAGATAGATAGATAGATAGATAAATAGGTATATGTTCATATAGGTAAGTGCGAGCTATACAAACAGCGCTTCAATATATACGTAAATGTAGGTTTAGATGTAGTTACAGATACAGATATACACATAGACATGAAAAATGAATTGGTTAAGCTTTCCTTTTTTGTTTATTATATGTGTTGTATGTATGTCAAATAGATGGTCTAATGTGCTGTTTTATGTAGCTCCCAGGTGGATGATAAGTGATGTTTTTTGTGGGGCACTCTTCAAGGTAGATGCATGATCCCTGGTCTCTGAACTTTGGATGATGCTCAATTATCATGTTATACAGACAGGTTTTAGACACAAGAAGAGATTGGTGTATGTCCCTTTCTTCATGATGTAATTTCCTGTGTTTCAGACTCTTATGTCCATTGTTTAGTTGAATTCATGGTATCACTTTTTAAACAGAAAAACTATGTGACTATTACATTTTTTATCCATGTCTTAATTTTCTGAGTGGCTTCTAATCTTGCTCAGTGGGCCAATAGCATAGTTTAAAATATTGATCTTTTTTGGGATTAGACTATCATGAAGATCTTTTTTATTAATGTAGCTCAGCAAATTTTTATGGGTTTCAGCTAGTCTTATCTTCCTTTCTAACATGAATGTATGTACATGTTCAAGTTCACAAATTACAAAATATGCATTCCCAAATTCTACTCTAAATTGTTAAACTCTCAAAAGGCTTCTTTGCTGAAAACCAGGAGCCTTCAGCTTTTTTGTTAAACCCCCTCCCAGCTGAGTTATTGTGGGTAATTGAAATACTATGCTTTTCTAATTCAACCGCAGCTTATCTCCATGAATTTTTATCAGTCATTGAAATTCATCCTTACTACATATCTACTTATATAAGAAGCAAGCCACTATGAATACATGGATATTATTTATATATAAAAAAAATATATATATATATATATATATATATATATATATAGATAGATAGATACCTAGACAAATTAGACAATATATATATATATATATATATATATATATATATATATATACATACACATATACATACAGACATATCTGTATATATATTATACATATATATATATATATATATATATATAGATAGATAGATAGATAGATAGATATAGATACAGATATAGATATGTATAGATACATATATAGGTGCATGCATGCTGTACAAATAAAGATATAAAATGTAAGACAAATAATGTAGATTTAGATATAGCTACAGATATAGTTATAGACCTAGATATGTAAATGTATAGGCGTAAGTTTGTCTTTTTTATGTTTTAGTGTGTGTTATGAGTATTTGTATAGCTGCCTGTTTAGAAGACACACATGCTTTTGTATGTAATTGACCATCTTGGACAGGTCTGACTATCTTAGAAAACTCTCAGTAGATCTTTTCAGTTTACACAAGCATTAATGTGATAGGGCCCCAACAGTGTAAATGCTATATATTGCAGTGTGTTAAGTTGTTCCTAGACAGTTACCCATGGGATTAAGGATCAAGCCATTATATATAAGAATATAAGAGATTGACATGTTATGTGACTGTGAAATATGTGAGCAAATTAGAAAGCTATATAAGGCAATTCAAACAACCCAAATGTTTCTCTAACTAGAGTTTCAAAGCCAATAACTTAAGGTGTTTTAGTCAGTATTGGCAAACAATTTACAAAGATGCTGGCACTGACTAATAATTTGGATGCAGGGACTTTCAAACCCAGGACCTGCAACCCTGTCTGTTACTGCACATGCACTTTGACACTTTCTCTCCCTCTCTAGCCCTCTCAAGTGAGCATCACATCTCCTTTATTTTGGCACATTACTGTTTAAGTCACATATTAGCTTCGGAAATGCTACAAATTAAAAAAATAAAATAAAATAGTGCATTTGTTTATAATATTTACATCAAATACAACATCTGACACCTAAAAATACTACAGGACATATATGGAAAATGTCTATACCATGATATATATTGCATGAGTTGTCAATAGTTAGTGAAGAAAAGCAGACTGTAAGTCTAAAGAGTGAACTAAAGATGACATAGATTGTTAAATAACATAAAAGGGAAGATAACCTAAAATCAAGCTTTTGGTAAACATCAGAAAGGACATGTCTTGAACATTAGTGAACTGAGCAGCCAGGGGTTTGATCTGCATCTCTGGTCTGAAGAGTGTGGAATTGTCACTGCAGAGCTACTGTCTGACTTTGGCAAGTAGTTAGAGTAGCTCAAGAATTATTTTGTGCATTTTATGGCTGACATGGTTCATTTACAAGACATGAATGCATGGTAGAACTCATACCTGTAAACCCTTTGTGCCAGTTTGCATTCTATGTTGCTTGCAAATACAACCTAGATTTGCTATTGAAGTCAAAATCAGCGGTCTTCAGTCAGCTTATCTTTCTCTGAAGTTCCTATGTTTTGAGACACACAAAATGACTTCATGTGCCCTACTAGGACTGTAGACCTAGCAGCTATGTCTGCCATATCTGTTTAGCCACTTACAGAGTTGAGATATAGCTCTTGATGTTTGGCAGGAAAATGTTTCCACCACTGGATTCATTTAATCACTTGATCATGAGACACCTAACCAAGACCCACAATGATTGGAAGAGGAACACATTGTCAAACTCTTTCATAGCAGCTAATATTACAATAGGATGAAACTTTAGGTCTATGTATTTTCTTGCAAAATGGGGGTCTGTGTGTGGAATGACAGCTGCCTGACATGACTGAGGATGCTATAAATGAAGAGACTGCAGATGCATAAAGGGCAAGTATGCAGGGTGTGTGTGTGTGTGTGTGTGTGTGTGTGTGTGTGTGTGTGTGTGTGTGTGTGTGTGTGTGTGTGTGTGTGTGTGTACAAATGCAAGTACGTGTTCATGCCCTGAAAGCAGGCAGGGAAGGGTGGAGGAGTGTTGTGAGCCTCTTCCTCATCAGTAATGACTTGGCTATGTCTGACAGGGTGAGTGGAGGTCATGAGCTGTCAGACTTGTATGGATGAATTCATCTACCACACAATGGACTATGTTTGAAGGAGGAATAGCAATTATGCAAAATAGGGCTGTGATTTCTTTTAACAGTCAAAAACACCCTATACCCTGTATATTAGTATCAGGTTGGCCTTATTTGGATTCAGTATGAGGTGAGAATCACTCAGCCAGGCTTTAATGAATTTATAAGGAATCCTGTATTATGGACTGTAGTTCTTATTAACATGTGCTTTGGTTGATGATACTCAAGGTAACAGCATGTTGCATTGAGGTGGCTGCTTTTTAAGCTTTTATCAGATCATTAGTTGGTATGTTGAATAGTAAAAGTCCTAATATCGATCCTTGAGGCATGCTAACAGTCATAGGTATGAAGGAAGAGATGGAGTTTTGCCATTGGACAGATTATGTTCTCTTTCCAAGATAGTTCTGTAACCATGCTACTGAGCTAGCTAGGTAAGATATCTAGAATGGGGAGTTTATACAGTTTTTGGTGGGTTAGTGTTAAGAAAAGGCTTAGACAAACTGAGAACTGCAGAGGTGTCAAATTTATCTTCATGACAGCTGTGGTTCATTGCATTAAAGAAGGCTGTGCTGTGCTGTGATGTGGAATGAAACTGTGTTGGGTTGGGGCAACTTTGAGTGATGTATTTTTCTAGAATTTTTTATAATGGGGAAGTACAGCCATAGGCCTTTATTACAACAGTTTGCGGAGTTACTCCCCTTTGTGTGTTGGTAGGTTATAACTTTGCTTTAACGCAGGAGGCCTTTTTAATGACAGATACTGCTTTAAGTCAGAATGTGTTGGGACTGTTAATCAGGTATGGAGGCTGAGTTATTAGAAATGTAGGTTTTAGATGCACATGCTTTGTAAGGGATAAGTGGAAGCAAATTAAGTAGTTGGTTTTGTAGTGAAGTGGTTGAATTTATGAAGTGCAGGTTGAATTTAGTGGCAATAGTTGTGTCCCTTTCAGTTGATCAGAGATTGATCAGAGATTTGACTGGGATGGTTTACCATGTTATTGGAGGTTATTGGCTGTGGCCCAGAATTTTTTTATGGCTCAGAATTTCATTTATCAGATGGTTAGTGATACAAGCTAATAACTTTTTTTGAATATAGTGCAATAGGGCAATGTTTACATAGCTTTGCAACAGTGCATTCAGTTTAAGTCTTTTCTTTTTCTTGGATGTTATGGGGGTATTTTATTTTTGTCAAATATAGCATGCTCTGGCATGATTGTTTTTAATTATCAGTAATGTTGATGGTTATTTTGAATTTTGGTGGTATGACACATTATTCAAGCTGTATCCCTATGACACATAATTTGTTTAGTTTCTATAGATAACCCAGGGTCTGGGTTAGCTTTGACTCTTTACTCCTGAGGGGCACTTGTTTGTAGATTACGGTATTAAATATATTGTTAAAATGTTTGATGGCCATAACTAGAATTATTTTTTTAGTGGATTCTTATTGCATTTATTTTTTCTCTAGAAAGAAATAAGTTGTGTCCAAAGCTAAAGAAGAATAGTTGTCAATAAGCTGAAAAGACAAATGTTTGTGATGAAATAGAAATCATATTTGGGACCCATGCATGCTTGGCTATGGAGCGTCATTACTGTACCTTTTTTGCTGGGGAGCAAAACAAGATTCACAGCATTGAAGCCTGTGCCTCCTGCATGTCTTTCTTTAATCAGACATCTTGTCTCATCTCTAGTAGCTACCAGCAAAATCTGTGGTCACTGTCATGATGATCAGTGACCACTTAAGGTTTTTGCTGCTTGTCACCACCTCAGCTATTGAAGTCTTGAGCATCAGACTTTAAGAGTCCACATTCCCAGCTGGTCTAGGTATATGGGAGAAGATATTTGGAAGGTGGAACTGAGTGTTTCCCATGAAGATGCATAAAAAGTGATAACTTAAAGCCAAAACTTTCTCATAAAAGTATTACAAACAGGGATATGATAACATCTGGATGCATTCCATGGCATTTATGTGCTAGACCAAGTTTATCAGATAGTTAGTGATACAAACTAACACATTTCTTTGAATCTAGTGTTATATGGAAACATTGACATAGCCTTCCAACACTGCAGGCAGTTTGTTTCAGTCTGGCAACTTAAACCAAACTTGGACAGCATGGAAACATAAAAAAGTACTTGGAATCTGTGACAGACCAGACCAGATACAATCTAAAGGGTGATGTCACCATAAAAAGGCAGTAAGAAATTCTTAGGTGCAACTTTGCAACAATGTAATAGGACAGCTAAAGGAAAGAAAATGTACCTCACTGTAGTCTTATATGTATTCAAGGTCTCATCAATGTAGCTGTTGATATTCAATGAATTGTGTCAAGTTGTTCTGTCTGCGAGCTCCACTTTAGTGTGAGTGTCACGTAGATTATGTGCATCACATGATGTCCCAATTTAGAAATAATTTGGCCACTGCTCCATGGAATATCTGTATGAGCAGATTTTATTGCACATCTGCTAATGTCAAAGGTACATTTTGTTTGGTAATGGACTCATATCAGTATTGTAGTCATATGTGCGGTCTACTGCTGTGTCACTTCCAGTCTGGCAACAAATTCTTCAGTGGAAAAGTGTCAGCTGATGCAGATATTACCAAACTGTGCTGTAGTTAACCTTTGAGGAGAGGTTGATTGGTTTCATCTCTGGCTTACTTGTATATAGGCATAACCTCATTTGCAAAAGCAAAGTGTTTGCTTTTCTGATGGTTTGCTGAAGAGTCTGAATAGTATTCATCTGACTGTATCCCAGCCACTATGGAGTAATGAAACAATATTTGAGACTGATATAAACTTCACACAGTCAGAAGTGGTCATGCCACTGTTTATGTTTTGGTCATGTCAGGTCTTTGTGGTTACTCCCTGTTTGGTGCTTTTTCTCATTGGTTCTCAACTTTTGTAGGATGTACAGTCACATACTGCTTTGTGACCCCACTGTCATAAACATGCCTTTTTTTCCCAATACTTAACTTTTTGTCTTCATTTTCCTTCACACAGCTGCGTTTGTATTTCTTTATACGTAACTGTCTTTCTAGCCAGTTCATAAAGGGCAAAGGTATGGCATTGTGGTTTTATTGTTATATTGTTTAGTATAATTGTTTTCACGGAATTGGTCCTACAGTAAACTAAACTATGTCTATTATTTTATACTGTACACACACATTAAGCAGTGCACTAGGTTCTCTGGTAAGGAAACATCATGTGCAGACTGTGAATCCACACATACAGCTGTGCATTAGGTGTCTGGCCAGGGCACATAGTAACCACATAAACAGCAGGGCAATAGATGCTTAGCTAGGACATACAGCATGTGCAGGCTGTGACCTCACACATACAGCAATGGTTTTGAAGAGTGGCCTGTATAAGGACACAGTATCATCTTGACCACCCTGTAATAAGAAAGAAGGTTCTTTTATTTAAAATTGAGTCTTTAGTGGAGGCAGTGACCAAGATTAAGTGTTTTGAATAGAAGTAGTCTAATGGCCAAGGTTGTCATTAACTGAATAGCCAAGAAGCAAGTGTTAATTAGTAAAATGTAATGATGCAGATAGAGGAAGGCAAAATGACAGATTTTGTTCTCGTCCATCTACAGTTTGTGTAAAGCAAAAACCAACAACCAACAACCAAAACCAGAACTTGGGTCCACTTAAAAAGTCACTAGCTTTGTGATCCTTTTGTGTATTTTCTGTGCTTTGTGATCATTTTGTGTATTTTCTCTCATCTACAGTTTATGTTTATCAATGATGGAGTGTAAGAAAAGGATTGTTAGATCTTATTCCAGTTTAGGGAACATGACAGTCACACTGTCATAGATGATGAGACCATGCTCTGCAATCTCAGGTTTCTCAGGCATGTAACACTGGTTATGACTTTTTAACCATAATGAAATTACATCAGGAGTCACTTATTACCTTCCACAGACTGTATTTGTGCCCACTATTTACAGACACTTTATCGAGTAAGTACAATATATATATATATATATATATATATATATATATATATATATATATATATATATATACAACAGAGAAAGCCAAACTAATCAAACAAAATGCAGCTCCTAAGATATTGAAGAGAAATATAGGCAAAGAAATCCAGGTATGGAAAATATCACACTACAAAAAATAAGATCACAAAGTGGAAATGTAAAAAATAGGAGTAGTAAGGCAGAAATCAAACAAACAGAAACTGAAGTTATGGATTCTCTGCAAATTGAAGGATATGGTGTGGAAACTCCAACACTGGAGCTAGATCTAGCACTAGGTGACCTGGTAGTTGGCCCACTGGCTGGAAGGTTGCCACAACATTTAATTTTAATTCAACAGAATTCTCTGTATCTGTGGGTGAGTCTTTAGAAAGATGCATGCAAGCATGGCAATGTGAGGATTTGACTTCCTTCTCAAATGTCAGAACTTCAATGAATTGTTTGGAACAGACCAGGAGACAATTATTCTTTCAGCAGGCACTCACAGTCTGGTGGTGTGTGTGTGTGTGTGTGTGTGTGTGTGTGTGTGTGTGTGTGTGTGTGTGTGTGTGTGTGTGTGTGTGTGTACGGATAGTGGGTTAGTCAATTATCTTCCTTAGGTTCAAGCCCTGTACCTTGGCTATAGGAAACAAAAGACTTAATTCTCTCCAACAGCTACCAGACTGATTACTTGGTCATCAGAATTGATTGAAATGTTCTGAAATGGGTATTTTTTGTTTTTTATGAGTTCATAGATTTTGTTTTACTGCTTAATGGAAAAAATCTTCAAAACTACAGGACTGCATTTTTTAATTAATGTGAGTTTAAATGCATTTTCAATGAATGTGATTTTTAGTGCATTTTCAAGGAATGAGAGCGTCAAGGGAAAAGTAGTTTACTGTCCCTCATGCTAAGACTGTTTTCAATATCCAACTGTTTTGTTTAGCTAATGGCTATCAGTGTTTGTGGTAGAGAATTTCAAAGTAATGTCAGTAGCACAACTGGTAGCACGCTTGCGTTTTAGTACAGAAGAATGCAGGTTGTACTCCCACATCATGTAACTCAACTGGAGAAACTATAGGCCACTTCAAGGGGAGGGGGTTGTTGCTCTCCTGAGTGTGCTGTCCTTTCAATGAGATGTTAAACTGAAGCTCCATCTACCCACATTAGTGGTAGATGCTGTGTGGTCTTTTTACATCCATCTGAGCTGTAAAAAAGAGTAGGAAGAAGGTCCCCAATGCTCTGGCCAAATTTCCCCTAGCAGTATTAATACCACCAAGGGTCTCTCCTGAAAAGGACACTCCTAACCTACTGGGCTAACCAGGTCAACAAAAGGTATTTAAATGAAACCAGTATCTCCGCCTTCATTTCAAAAGTAAAGAAGAAAATAGTATTCACACTGACAGCTTTGAGCAGTGTTAATGGCAACTGGGGGAGAGAGAGACAAGTACCGGGACACCACAAATGCTGTGGAGGGCCTGGACCATTCCCTTACCAAGTGCCCCATTTCACCATGTAGGCCAGCTCTGTCCAGTACAGGCAGTGTTTCAGCATAATGGGACAATGGGGCTCCACATTACGGAGCAGCAAGTGGAGTGGAAGGCATCTGAAGATTTGCCAAGTGGTGATGCTCTGGAGCCTTCTGTAGGAGAATGGTGCAAAAGTCCAGTTGAAGTTGCATAGCAAGGGTAGGAGCTTGCAACAGTGGCAATTCTGACACAGTTAATGTTGCAGAGTGATGGGTCAGTGGGTCCCCACATGAATGAGCAGCAAATGAAGCAGGGTCCATCTGAAGAGGGTATGTCAAAATAAGAGGTTCTAGAACTTTCTGTAAAATATGCACAGTAAAGAGAAAGCAAAGAAGATCCTCTCAGGCCAGAAGAAAACTATCTAAGGGAAGATTTGCTTAATTTAATAGAGATGGATAGACATATTAAGTTACATTCAGGAAATAGATCACAGAAAGTAAACAAGACACAAAATGTTAAAAGACTGGTAAAACAGATGAACACAGTAATCAGGATTATTAAGACAAGATTGTGACATAACAGAAATAAATAGGATATATGACTGGTTAGTTAAACTAATAGATAAAGCTTTACCACACAAATGTAAAGTAACAAAGGAAATGAAGGAAACAAGTAGCATGCCACCCTGGAAACACCAAACAGAGAAACCTATAAAGCAAATTAGATAAGACGGCAGACTCAGTAAACCCTAAATGGTCCGCTAACACTGTGTGCACATTGCACAGTGACACACATATGGCAGCACACTTTTTTATTCACATGGTGTCTAGCGCCACTATGGCATGCTAATTACAGCATAAGCAGCCGAACTGTATGCTAATCAATGAATCAAAGATGGAGGACCTATTCAACAAGCTATAAAACAACTGTGGAGACTCAGTGTTGGTTTTTCCTGTGAATTCCAAAACCTATTGGAATACAGTCATGGAAAGGAGTCTACACAGAAAGAACGTTAGGGGCTGCTGTTGATTTAATTCATGTGTATATACAACAGACTGAAGTCTATGCTGCTGCTGCTAATAGACCATGGCCAAGAAGAAGAGTTTTCAGACCCTGGTTAACTTATCACAATCAGCATGAGGTGGAAATTATAGAGCGCTGCAGGATAGATAGAGACACACTACAGGAACTCTGCAACCTTGGTCGTCCTCAGCTCAGACCCAGGGCAAACTAAGGAGAACCAATACTAGTGGAGACAAGGGTATGTGTAGCACTTAGAATTTTAGGTACAGGAACCTTTCAGAGACCAACAGTGGACATGCTGGGGATGTCACAGGCATCAGCATCCAGGATCCTCCATCAATTCCTGAATGCTATGCTCCAACATGCCAGTGATCACATATATTTTCCCCGTACTCCTGAGGACAGGGCCACAAATATGCATGAGTTCTACCCTGTAGCACACTACCCTGAATTACTGGGTGCCATAGATCGTACACACATAGAAATCAAGGCACCACCCAGGGAATAGGAAAGGGTATACACAAATAGAAAGGGTTTCCACTCCATTAACTGCCAAGTTATGTGTAATGCTAGGGGAATCATCCTGAATGTGTCTGCTGGCAACCCAGGCAGTTACCATGACTCACATATCTGGCACACCTACCAACTGTATCAGTTCACTAGGAATGATATCCCACAGAGTCATTTACTGTGGGATGCAGGTTATGCACTGGAACCGTGGCTGATGACGCCCATCAGAAATGCACAGATACCCCCACTGAAGAATGCCATAATAAGGCACATGTTCAAACCAGAAATATTATAGCACATGTTTTTCAGCTGCTGAAGTCTCGGTTCTGGTGCCTAGATACATCTGGGTGAGCCCTGCAGTACAATCCATGTACATACACTGAAATCTTCACTGTCTCTGCCATGCTTCACAATATCATCCTGAGAAAGAAGCTTCAGAAGAATCAACAAGGGGAAGGGGCACACATCCCACCACAAGTGGCAAATTCACCAAAGCCACATACAGGTGAGGAGTCAGAGGGGGAACCATCAGCTGCTGTGGGTGTAGGCAAATGTAGGTGTGCTCAATATGCACTCTCATTGGTAAAGAGGCAAAGCATAGCACACTCACTCACCACCTAAGGGGCTAAAACCTTCATTCTACGCACATACATTTAGTAACATTGATGCCAGGCAATGCTCACAACCTTTACCTACCCATGTAATGACTGTGTACTCCTAGCAGAAGGCAGACTCAGCCCTGAACAGAAAAAAACTGTAGCAACTGCTGGACTTACAAAATAAGTGCTGAACCTGGAGTGTTAAAACAGAATTGTGTAATAACATAAATGAATGGCATATCCTTGCATGTTGTTACTTGGTAATGTAAGTAAGTAAAAAGTGGGTGATTTGTACAGCAATGACTTTAACATGGGACAGCAGAGACTTTTGTGAATACATGTGTCCTCTACCAAGTAATAGGCCTCAGACATCAAAGATTCACACATTCATATCTGTCCAAAGTACTGATGGTCACCAAAAGTGCTAGCCACTTAAAAGCATTTATAGCATTTACTGTCTGTTTTTTTTCCTTGTCTCTGTAAAAAAAAAAAAAAAAAAAAAAATCTCTTGTTTTCCCACCTTACTGAACTAGAGTAGTCCAGTTTCAGAGTTGCTGATCCCTGGGCTTTGTTTTTAGTTCCTGTTACTGATCCATTGCCTTATTAGGAAGGAGGGAAGTTTCTTTGCTTACCAGTGGGAGTGGGAAGCACTGAGCAGCCTTTTTGTCCGAATTGGTGAAGTTTCAGCCAGAAACTAGTAGTCTATTGGTCGTTTTGGGCCAATTCCTAGCTCCTTTCAGCTCCCTGCTATAAAACACGCTAAACACGTGTTTTCCAGCTTGTACCAACTCTGCACAGATCCTCGTGGTGGCCTGCAGAGTGATCCAAGCAGCAGAGAGCTGAAAGAGTGACTTTCTACCAGATATAAGTATTTTTGTGGCTTTCCCACTGTTATTAAGCTAGCGACTGCATTTCGCCTGTTTTACTGCTACTTTAAGTGATTTCTGCATTTTACACTGTTTATTGCACTTTAAGTTACTAATTGTTGCAAATTGTTTCTGTAGGCTACACACTAAAGTGCGCTAGCCGATTTACAGCATTTATAGCATTTACTGTCTGTTTTTTTCCTTATCTCTGTAATAAAACAAAAAATCTCTTGTTTTCCCACTTTACTGAACTAGAGTAGTCCAGTTTCAGAGTTGCTGATCCCTGGGCTTTGTTTTTAGTTCCTGTTACTGATCCATTGCCTTATTAGGAAGGAGGAAGTTTCTTTGCTTACCAGTGGGAGTGGGAAGCACTGATCGGCCTTTTGTCCGATTTGGTGAAGTTTCAGCCAGAAACTAGTAGTCCAGTGGTCGTTTTGGCCCAATTCCTAGCTCCCCTCAGCCCTCTGCTATAAAACACGCTAAACTGTACTGCTGATCTAACCAGCATATCCTATAACTGAAAAGTTCATCTCTACTTGATTCCCAAGTAGACTATTCTCTATCTGTAAAGCCTAGCACTTACTCCTACAGTACTTGCACCTTGATAAAGCACTCTTATTATAGATAGTACCCCACCAGCCTAAAACCCACTTCCCCCGGAGGCCTTTGAAAGTTCTTTATCTACTACTTCTAGTATGTCGAGGGATCAGTTGCTAGTGTCCTCTCCAGCTCAACTGGTGAACCTGGGAATATTGAGGCAATGTTACAATTGCCTCATGTACACAGACAATCCTCTCCTTCTCCCACAAAACACAAATACATGCGAGATGCAACTATACGGCCAAACTGGAGGCTGAGCTCTCTCAACATAGGACTGGCAAGACCAGACAGGAGGAGAAGGCAACCACACACAATACATACCCAGTCACACATGGTACCATCACAACTTCAAATCATACACATACTCACACAAAGACATACTCGGAGGCTCTGATCAAAATTTACCAAAACAGCAGAGGCCACCAAAGCAGACACCCAAACAACTACCACCTCACGACCCAACACATGCAACACATAGACCACACAGTCAGAGTGTCAAACAGTCACAGCCCTTAAGGCCAAACAAAATGCCAGACACACTTGTCATTGGTGATTCCATAGTCAGACACACTGACGTCCCGCTCACCAGACTGAGTAAGGAGAAGGTCACAGTAAGCTGCCTGTCGGGCGCTAGAATCCACCACATAATGCAAGCACTCAGGTCTCTCAACAGCAGGTACAAGTATGACTCAGTCATTGTCCACGCTGGTGTCAACGACCTGAGACGTACCTCCTTGGACTACATGAAAAGGGACGTCGAGGAGCTCTCTGATTATGTAGCCCAGGCAGGTATGACCCTGACCTTGAGCAGTATCCTACCTTCACCTAGAATGATGCCACAATACAGTGATAAGATGATCAGCTTTAATAATTGGCTTAAATTCTGGTGTCATTCAAAGGGGATCCAATGTCTGTCTGCCTGGGATGACATGCTGGACAAGCCACGCTGCTTCAAGGGACGGCTTGCACCTGTCACCCTGGGCTTCCGGATATTGGCAAAGGCGCTTGCCAGCGCCATAGTGCCTTTGTTAGGCAAGGCTCAAATTCTAAACCTACCACCCTAGAACACCAAAAAGGAAAAAAACTAAGGGTAATGCTGCTCAATGCCAGAAGTCTCAATCTCAAGATGCACGCACTCGAGGCCCTTCTCAATATGGAGAACATCAATGTCTGTGCTGTGACAGAAACCTGGTTCAAGGCTCCTGAGAGCACCCCAGCACTAACAGGTTTCACCTCATATCATACGTTCCGGCCCCAAAATCCGGACAACACCAAGAAAGGAGGGGGGGGTGTCCATATTCATAAAGGACACCCACACTGAAAGGTTGGTGGCAACGCACGATGCATCGGAGACCATCCAGGTGCAATTAACCATAGGCAAGACTGCTCTGCAATTTGTAGCATGTTACAGGCCACCCTCTCAAACTCAGGAACCTCACATGGCCTTCCTGAAAACATTGGAGGGGATAAATGTATCTCCAAACACCATCATACTAGGTGACTTCAACAACCCTAATATAGACTGGGAACACTACTCAAGCCCGAACACTCTAACCCAAAGATTCCTGGAGTTCATAAACTCAAATGCCATGGAACAACTAGTCACCATCCCCACAAGAGGTGAAAACATACTTGATCTCATCATCACGAACATGGGATCAAAATGTTCAACACCGGAAGTATACCCTCACTGGTGAGATCAGATCATAAACTAATCTCGCTGGAGGTCCTCATCCCGCCCCCACCTGAAACAAAAAGACCACAGTGAAAAACTTCTCAAAAGCCGATTTCACACTTCTAAAAACTAGTGTGGTCTCCTTTAAGGCCCCTGAGCCAGTGGTAAACATTACTCAAACCGCTGAATCACTTACAAATGCCTTCTACCAGCACCTACAGGACTACATGGATCAGGCAATCCCAAACAAAACTAAGACTCTCTGTACCAAAGGCAAGCGTCCAGTCTGGTGGACCCCAGCCATAAACAAGCTCTACAACAAAAGGAGGAAGCTACTACAAGATAGAGCAAAATCCTTGAAAGGTAAGACACCTTTGATCATTATAAGTAAAAAACTAAGAGCTCTCATAAAATCATCAAAGGCAAATTTTGAGAGAAAAATCGCCAAGGACTCTAAAGACAATCATAAGGCCTTCTTTAGCTATGTTAGAAACCTAGGAGGAAACTCCCAGATATGCTCAGAATTAGTTCAAAATGATGTGAAAATTACTGAACCTACACACATTGCTAACATACTGGCTGACAGGTTCAGTGCCAACTTCTCACCCCCCCCAAAAGGAGAGATATGTATTCCAGAGGATTGTAGCCCCACAAAACATCTCCAACGCCCAGGTGAGAACTGCCCTCACTAAGGCAAAAACACAGCATCCATGGGACCGGATGGTGTCCCCGGCTGTGTGCTTCATGAACTCAACGAGGAATTAAACCCACAGTTAGGACAGCTGTTTAATCTTAGCCTCACCTCAGGATACGTACCCAAGGAGTGGCGACGCGACTGTGGTCCCACTTCATAAGGGCGGTGCCTCCACAGACCCTGGAAATTACCACCCCATTAGCTTGACAAGCCTTATCTGCAAAGCCATGGAGAGGATCATAATGGAACTCAAAAATAAAGACATAGGGAACTTGCAGACTTTGGATCCAACCCAGTTTGGCTTTGTCATAGGCAGATCCTGCCTCTTAAACTTGGTTGACTTTTTCGAGACAGTCACCAAGGCCATTGATGAGGGAAAGGCAGTCCATACAGCCTACCTCGACCTGGCAAAGGCCTTGACACAATACCCCACTCAGGTATCATCGAAAAACTCATCAGCTTGAATGTAAACCCATACATCACAAGATGGGTTGCAAACTGGCTAAGCGACAGAACCCACAGGGTCAGAGTTGCTGGAGCCATGTCAGACTCAAAGCCTGTCACAAGTGGTGTCCCACAGGGCTCAGTCCTGGGTCCACTCTTGTTCGGCATCTACTTTTCTGAAGTACAAGCAAACATAGGAGGGTTATGGCTGACAAAGTTTGCAGATGACTGCAAACTGGGCCATAGTCGAAAACACATCTGACACAGATATCCTCCAGAAGGGCCTCACAGAAACGGATAACTGGTGCCAGAGCCATGGCCTGAAGTTAAACGCCAAAAAATGCATAGTCATACCCTTCAGGAAAAACAAGGTTACCCCTAGCTACCATATAGGTGACAATCCACTGAGCACAGAAAAAGTCATCAGGGATCTGGGGACCCAAGTTGACAGTAGTCTTTCGTTTGACACTCATGTTGCTAAAGTAGTTAGGAAAACCTTCTATATCGCCCACCTGATCATGAAGGGATTCACATCTAGATCAAGGGAGGTCATCGTCCCCCTGTACTCATCACTCATTAGACCTATGATTGAGTACAATGCCCCATTCGGAATGTATCTGACCAGACACCTGATGCAGCTTGAAAGGCCCCAAAAGTTCCTCACCAAAAGGATAAAGGGTCTCAAAAATATGTCTTATGCTGCCCGACTGAAAGAACTCCAGCTTTATTCAGTCTCATACCGCTTGCTCAGAGGTGACCTGTGCCTGACATATAAGGCCATGTCAAACCCAGATTTGATGAATATGCTTCACCTCAAAAAATCTAGATCCCTCAGAACCACAAGGGCGGGAGACTTAAACCTTGACATGGTTATAAATAGAACATGCTGGAGGGACAGATTCATCACCCAGAGACTCCCTATGCTGTGGAACAAAATCCCGGTACATGTGAGGCAGAGCACCTCGCTGGCCTTGTTCAAGAGGAATCTTGACCAATGGATGGGAGATCGCAGATATACCCCAGGGATTACTTCAGTGTCACTGCTTGACAGAGGCACAGAAAAATGATAGGCATAGTTTTTATTCAAACTAAAGGGGTGGCGAAAGCCACATAACTATGGGCTAGGCTTATAAATGCCCTTGGGCAGATAGCCTAGTATGAACCTATGAACCTATGAACCTATGAACCTATGTTCTCATCTTGGCCTCATAGTTTTGTACTGGAAAATCATTAAAGAGAGAAGTTAGAAAGTAATGAGACACATTTCAGTTTTAGACTTCACAACCCTCAGAAGATTCTTAAAAATACAGATGCAAAAAAACTGTTTAGATTCTATCAGCTGTCTAACTTTCTAAGACCAAAATATGTCAAAAGTACAATTAGCAAAACAACATCACAAACACAGATATGCTAAACCTTAAGTCAGCTATGCACTCTGATCATCAGACACAAAACTTATGTATCCCTGAATCCAAAAGATATAAAACAAGGATATGGCACAGTTATCATCACTTGCACAGGGTGTTGTGGAAGGGGGATGAGGGGCAGGCTGAAACAAAAGGTAAGTGAGTGAGTCTGAGTAAAAAAGAGATGCAGGCAGGCATTTGGATACAGTAACAAATGGCCAGTGAGACAGAATGAGCTTTAAGCTTCATGTCTGAACCATGTAACTGTTGTTTGTGTGTCTGTATGGGCCCTCAAGGTGAAATTGGTGTGTGAGTGTCTGCAAGAGCATAGCCACCCTGGAATGATAGATAAACGTACTAAGCTGGGCATTAATCTCTATGTCACTTGATGGGTTGCCAACTAGCTTACTGACAGAACCCACACTGTAAAAGTATCCAACTCCAAATCCAGCTCCAGACAAGTGACAAGTGGAAGACTTCAGGGTTCAGTCCTGGGACCGCTCTTGTTTGGCATCTACTTCTCTGAAGTACAGGCCAACACTAAGGGACTCTGGCTAACAAAGTTTGCAGATGACTGCAAACTGGAAGCCATTATTGAATCCCCAAATTGAGGATATTCTACAAAAGGGCCTTACAGAAACAGATGATTGGTGCCAGAGCCATGTGCTCAAGCTCAATGCCAAGAAATGCATAGTTATCCCCTTTGGGAAAAAACAAGTACCCATGAATTACCACATAGGTGGCAGCACACTAAACACCAAAAGTGTGATAAGAGACTTAGGGACACAGGTGGACAGTGGTCTCACCTTCGATAACCACATTGCCATAACAGTCAGGAAATCCTTCTATGTGGCACACCTCATCAATAAGGGCTTTTCATCCAGAAAAAGGAAGTCATTGTCCCACTGTACTCATCCCTCATTAGACCCATTATAGAATACAACGCCCCATTTGGTATGTACCTCTCAAGGCATCTGCAACAACTGGAAAGGCCACAGAAATACCTCACTAAAAGAATCACAGGCCAAAAGCAGATGCCCTATGCTGACCATCTAAAAAAACTCTAGCTATACTCTGTTGCATATCGTCTACTCAGAGGCGATCTCTGCTTAACATACAAGGCCATGTCAAACCCAGAGCTGTTGGACATGCTACACTTAAAGAAATCCCAACCCCTCAGAGCCACACATTCCAGGGATCTAAACCTTGTCATCATAATGAAAAAAAACATGCTGGAGGGATAGGTGCCTGACCCAGAGACTCCCCAGACTCTGGAATAGACTGCCCATACATGTCAAGCAGAGCGCCTCTTTGGCCCTCTTCAAAAGGAACCTTGATGATTGGATGGGAGATAGGAAATTCACCCTGGGGATCATGTCAGTCTCCCTGCTAGACAGGAGTCCAAGGAAGTAAATATTGTGGGAAAAATAGTCAGGGAATTGTTATGGCTAGGCTTGTATAGGCCCTAGGGCCAATAGCCTAGTACCAACCTATGAACCTATGAACCAAGCTCTGTGCTAGCTCTACATCTTGGTATGTCAGACAGCTGTGAGCCATGCATGGTAGAGGTGGCAGTTCATTGTTGTTGTACCCGACCACGAGAACTGGTTATGCCAGGAGTTGTACTGACATGTCCACTCCCAGAGTCAGATGCACTGCTGCTACCTGAATGTGACTGATGTTTGCTGGGCGAAGTCCCCTCACAAGGACGCTCAGGACCATGACCACATGGCCTGCCATGTCTGGGTGTGGACACCTCAAACAACTGACAGAACAGTGAAAGTAGTGCCACTATGTAAGCATGATCAGGCATGGCCATATCGGCTAACATCAGATGATCTGGCTGACCTATGCCCACATGGATGCCATTCCCCTCCCAGCAGATGTTCCATCATAGACACTGTCTGTTCCAACGTGTCATTCATCTGATCCACTGAATCAACAACACAGTGGAGGTGGTCACACGTCAGTCTTTGCCAAATCTACAACCCTAAGATTTCTCTGTAAGACCTATTGGAACATGCCTGCACCTCTATGATGTCCCTAAGCATACTTCAAGTGCCACAGAAAGAAAGACCTGGATCAGGTGTAGGATGGACAGCAGGCCTCCTCCAAGCACCGCAAACAACCCTCCTGCATGGCTATAGCCAGAGTCAACAGGCAGTGAAGCCGCAGTAACCAGAGTGCTTTGATTGAGTGTCTCATCCTCTACTTGTCCAATATCTGAGGGTTCACTGGAATGGGTTAGCATAAGCATACTGGCTGTGTCCAATGCAATTATAGGGGATGGCTGAATGTCAACATCAGTGTCAGAATCATTCTCTGCATCCTCCTTGACTCTGCCTCTGTTTTGCCAACATCATCAATAGAGTCTGATGATACTCTGTCATCAGGTAGTAGGAGACCAACACTTCCACTGTTAGGATCATGGGTAATAATAAGCAACAAACATATGAAAATAATTAATACCTACACTACTATAGTCCAATATATGCTAACAAACCAACATTGGGGCCACTATTACAGACAGTACAGCAATACACACAACAGTCCTTACATCCATATCACAAACTAAATATTTCTTTGAACTGCTCATCAGTACTGACATAAAAGTGTTTGGCTTACCATTTGCAGATGATTGTAGGCTCTCTGTGCTGGATGGTCCTGGAAGAAGTTAAGCAAAAGATAAGGACACCATCATCACATTGAAGAGTAACACAAGAGGTTAAAACTTTTTGCCTATGTACATTAATGAAACTTTTAACAAGAACTTGAATGATGCATCCACCCCAAGCCCATGTGCAATCAATCAGAATGTCTTGTTAACTGTATCAATCTACAACTATCCCCCCCCCCAAAAAAAAAAAACTTAATGTTAAACAGAACTTAAGTACTGCTGTAAATATTTTACTGTACAAGTAGTATTTAACAACTGAGATATGTAAGCCTACCTGGAAGCTCCTCCTTGGACATACTTGTCCTCCCTGAAACAGCAGCACCAATGTCAATGACATGCTGTTGTGCACTTTCCAGTGAGCTATCTGGATCCCTAACAGTGGCAGGAGCTCTTCATTTGGTGTCAGTGGTGGCTTTGTAGCAAGCTCCTCAGTAAACATCCATTCACGGCATTAAGGTACACCTGATCATATGTCCTGCTCTGGCCACCTACTGCATTCACATGAGCTACTATCTGCTGCCAAATTTTCATTCTGCCAGACATATACCCATATCCCCTCTCAAGCAGAAAGGCACCATGTCGCCTAAATGTTTCCACAGTGACTTCATTTCAGGATCACTTTTGCAGGGATTGGGACACCTGAGTGCCACAGTCCTAGATGACATAAAACAGAAAAGAAGGATAATACACATAGTATCACATAAATAAAAGTCTTGCTTTGATATAACACATAAAAGGTAGTATTTCACTATTACCCACTGAAGAAACATAAAACAGTCAAGATATTCAAAGATAAAAAAGGAGTTGTGTGGCTATAATGTAAGCAAGGTTGGATCCAAAACAAGGAGAGTAACAACAGCAAATCTTGTTTGCACCAAAACAAGTGCAACTTGGCTCCACCACCTCCAAAACAACAGACAAAATACATGTTTTGCTAACAAACCATCAGTGAAATGCTAAAACTGTCCCTGAAACATTTGTGCACATTTACCACAGAACATTCCATTTTATGCAATTACCAGTCATGTCTACCTGTGTCCAGCACTCCTCTAGAGGTGTGTATGGTCCATTCTAAAAGGCTAACAGCCCTATGTCATTGGAAGACTGTAAAGAGAAAAACAGTTGCAACATTAGCACTTGTGATGACAGTTAATAAGGCTGTGCATCTGAGAAATTAAAATGCCCTTACAAACATTCCTATGACATCAGTACACTTCTAAGAAATACATACAAATAAAAGTAGCATTTGCTAATATGTATATATATATATATATATATATATATATATATATATATATATATTAACAGACTTTTCTTACTGACATTTAAGCACATCCAGTATGAAGCTGAAAAATGCAGGCATACCTTATCAATAGATTTGTGGCTTCATAGGTGGTTGCTGTAGGTCTTTATAAGCACAGCCGTGTGCACCCAAAATAATACTAAAGAAACTCTATATAAAGGATCTTGCCTAAACTTAAGATCTTAGTTAGCAATGACTTCCCATATTTAGGAGGCTCGAAGGTAAAATTCCCAGTAGGAATTTACAATTTCCCATCCAGTCATCTAGGCTATGCTTAAACAGGTCTTCTGTGTCAGTAGTCTTCTGTGCAGATAAATCCCATAGTAATATCTGCTCCTGTGTTAGCCACATAAACAAGTAATATCTTCTTCTGTGTTATCCACATAAACAAGTCCCCTCACCTTTAGGATCCCTAGTTACATGGTTCCCCTTTTATAGTGTAGCTTCAGGGTTGTTTGCACAGTGAAGATGCAAATGAGGTGTCAATGCATTAGAATTGCTAACTCCAAAATACTTGGCTATGTGGAACATATGTAAACAGTGCATGCACTCCCTTAGTGTTTGTTGCTAATTGCAAGTGTGAATGATTACTGGTATGGAGAAGAAAACAAAACAGCAATTCAGACTCCCCTACCTCCAGTGGGTATGTCAGCCAGGTTAGACTTACAAAGTGTAAAAGTAATTGTATCAATGTTTTATAATTTCTATTCAGTAACATCCAACCTCCCCTTCATTTCTTAACAACTGTAGCCAAATATCCAATTGTGCCATTTAACAGCTTCACACAATTTAAGGACAGTGTTACAGAATAATAGCTTACAGACTGCATGTTTCAGATTACTGGTCAGATAAGATAAGAATGAGCAACAAACTCAGAGAGATAATAGCTGCATTTTTGCAAGTAATAGAAATGGTTATGTGATCACTCAGTGCACTACTTCTGAAATTAATACATGTACAAACAACTGTCATATGTTTTGTTAGCACTGTGGATGATGTTGCAGTTGATTGTATGCAAAATTATTTTTAGTTCTCTGCTGCAAAGCTGTTTCTGTGGCAAAGAGGGATAACATACCTTTGCTGTGTTTTGAAGGTCCATTAGACTGAGAGTTCAAATCTAAACTGTGTAAAAAATATTTCATGTTTACCAACATAAGTTTGTAGTGTTGTTTATTTAATATATTTCTTTTCTTCATTTCATCTAATTTTTCCTTATTTGTGTTTTTTCTTTATAAATGCCAGTGTTTGCATGGTGTATGGCTTACCACAAACAAGGGACACTGAGGATCACGATGAATGTCAGGTTTAGCTGTGTTTATCTCATTTGTGGTATGATTAGCAGTGTGCAAACCAGGACTAGTGATCCACACAGAAAGCAGACAGATCACCTGCAGACAGGCCGTAGACATTGTAAAGGTCAAAAAGGATACATTGTTGCAGATTTTGCTTTCAGTCACGCAACACAGCTAAATGATGTTGCATGGATGTTAGCAAGCTTCCCCAACACCTGCAGCCATCAAACACTTGCAGACAGGATGCAATCAACAATTTAAAATGGATACATTCTATTGATGCTGTTGGGTACTGCCCAAAAATGCTAAGCAGTGTTACATGGCAGTTAACACACACAACTTAAGGATGAATAGGAAATTATGTAACTGTTACATAACCATTTCTCTGGCAGCAGGTGTATGTGTAGGGCTATAATATAGATGATTATGGGTTCTAATACTGGAAGTAAATCATATTTTACTGTTGTGACAGTCCAGTTTATAGTAATGAACAGGAAAATATACAAGTGTTATTTTGACATTTCTGTGGCAACTGGTGTAAGTATATGGCTGCTATACACTGTTATTCCATTTTACATTATATTAAATATCACTTATAACACTTTATACATAATTATAAATTGTGGCGCTGATATGAATTATATGTACGAGGGATAATATACCCTTACTGTGTTTTGAAGGTTCAGATGTATGATTGAGGGTATTCTTTCTACTATGTTTCTGTAAGTATATTTCTACATTCTGGACTTGGATGGCCTCCACACTTAAATAAGACACATACACAAATGAATCTATATACAAGGACCTTGACAGGTCCAACACATACATGGTTAACACTTCAGTCTGTCAGTATATATGAATGATTCATGACTGTGTCTGAAAAGCACTTATTCTGTGGCAAAGATGAAAAATCACTGTTGTGGAAGAAAATGTTTTGTTCCTTGTGCATAGGTTTGGATCCCACACTGTAAAAATCAATGTTAGCAGTGTACAAAACCAAACAAACTTGTGTCAGGTCATGACATTCATGCCCCACTGCATGTCAGCAAAGTTAAATCATCTAATAGTTACAACAGCAGACACCCCTCAAGCTAATGTCAAGTGTTAGATTAACCTTCTAGTTTCAAAACTTGCTTTCCTTCCTGCTTGGTACTGTTGCTCTCCACTTAACATCACACAAACACAGTTGGCATTGTTGCTTGGCTTTGAGGACTACCAGTAAATGTGATAACAGGAACTGGTGGGAAATCATTATTTGCTATTGCTCCACTTTTGGGATTAGACATGCTGGTATTAGATGGGAAGGTGCCCAATTTACGGTGCAGAGGAGGGTGTTCAGGAGTCTAAAATATTTATTGGACTTCTGGGAAAGTGCCACAGTCAAAGGCTTCTGCAGGGGACTATTCTGGCTCCCAGTACAAGTCTGATATTTGGAATAGTGTGGCCTAGGCTATATCCAGTGCAACTGGCTTCCCATGCACTGGTGAACAGTGTAGGCACCACTTCAAAACTTAAAAAAGTACAAGAGGGATACACTCAATCAGTGGATGGATGAGTTCAGAACTAGCACCATCCCATGGTTGTGTAAGTATGCTAATCAAGAGAATTTATAATACATAACTAAATATAGGCAAGACTGGTATGCATAATGCTCTTCTTTTCTTTTCTTTTCTTTTCTTTTCACAGCTAATCCTGAAATTGAGTTGAATAAGCAGGCTCATGCAAATCATCTGGAGAGACTGAGGAAAGCAAGTGGTATGCATGCAGCACAAGAAAAGTATTATTGTAGCTTTAAAAGTTAAAGATAATTTTTTTTCTACACAGCATTAGCAAAGTAAGATGCATATCCTTACTGTACAAAGTATGCATGCATAAGTCTGTAGCACGAACCAATTTTAGGAGTCAAGTGTAAGACTTAGTCAGAGGTTGTGGGTTCAAATGCCACAAGTAACAACTATACAATACTGTAATTATTTAATGATATTAAATGAAAATCTATACAAGTGGCATAAATGCCCTGCTGTTAACTGTAAGCTGTATAACTGGACCAAGCATATTTTCAGTTGCAAGGATTACTTTGAGCAGTGTGTAATTACAGTTTGTAGTTGTTAGGATATATACTTAAATGCAATACTTCTGATAAAATAGTTGTATAATTGTGATAATGCATTGTATGCTGCATATGATGGCAATAATGTTATCTCTATTTTCTGTCATCCCAACCCTTATCTCTTTTTTTCCATTATGTTTCATCAAAATGTCTACATGTCATCCATCTGCAACAAATCATTAAATGCTTCACAGTACAGCCAGGTAGGCCAACCCCAGTGTGTCAGCCTGCCCTAGCTCCACTGGCTCTAGCACCGATCCCCAGCACATCTGAGACCCAACCTAGCAGTACTGCCTCTGCTGCCCCTGCATTACCTGTGCCCTCAGGTAACACTACCCTGGCAGCTGGTGCTGTGGTATCCTCCGGGAGTACTGGCAGAGGTGGGAATTTCATCACCCACCAGGAGATGCCAGGGTTGGTGTGCAGGGTCATGCATAGCATCATTGGAGTATGCCTATGACAGATGGAGTGGTTGCTCTCCATCGTGGTCCATAGGAGGAGAAGATATCAAGCACTCCATCAGCCAGCAGAATAAGGAGACAGTGATGAAAGTCCTGAGAGTAAGGACTAGATTCTTACTGTCCCCATGTTTGACAGGCATGAGCTTGTGTTGTCCCCTCCCTCGTCACAATCATGATATCCCCCAACCATTTGGGTCCCTCACTGTCCTTATGTCTTGTCTTGTTTATCCTGTTTGCTTGCATTTACTTCCTCACCTACCCAACTTACCTGACCCAGAAATACCAATGTCCCATACCCAGCATTCCTTTCTTACTTCAGTAAAAAACAAAAATGGGCACCTGTCCCAAAAAAAAAAAAAAAAGAAAGAAAGAAATCATCCAATACATAGCTCTCCATTTCACACATGTATCTTCTTGACACACTTGATTTGGTCCAATTGGATGTACAACATGATTGCATTATTGTCACCACTCTTTCTAGAGGTCACAGTCCAAATTCAGCTAATATTCTGCACTTATTTTCATTTTACACTGTTGAAGAATAGATAGCGATGGTTCTTTCCTATCTACCGCCTGCACATTACTATATTGCTTTCCCTTTGTTCTTCCCCTTGCTTTCCCCCCATTTCATGACTTTCCTATCTACCTCAGTTTAACATCTGGTCAAAAAAATAGAATCACACACAATGCATATATAAGTATCAAAAAAAGCAATGGAGCCCTTCAATTTTTGGCCGCTATGCTTGTGCGGAGTTTGGCATCATGCACCAATGCCAAGCAAAGGTGAACAGCTCTTTCTTGGTGCAGTTACCTCCACATAATGCTGCTTAAACACACTGCTCTATGTCAGCACACAGTGACACACAGTGAAGGTAGTGTAAAGTATGATTTCACTACATTATCACTACTTATTTAAAAGTATTATATACACACCAGGATTTGAACCCTATATCATCTGGGCTCAAAACGAAATGTGTCGATGCATTTACACCTGCTGTCACAGATTCAGCAAAACAACAGGTGTGTATCATACTCTCAACACTAACACTCATATTTTACCAATGAACCACACTTTTGCACACTGCTAAACTACAGGTAAACAGGGAAAGCAGTAGAAATGTGTATCTCGCATGTGCAAACACTTTGCCAACCATCATGCAAACCTGCTGCTTGGTGGTGCACTAAGCAAAGTAGATAATAGCATGTATTACTTTTGCTTACTGCCCATTTAGTGTTCATGACATGAAACTGCATGTGGAAACAGAAAAAATGAAGATCCTATCTAAGAAAATGTCACATATTTACAATGCAGCCATCTGTTAACTCCCCTCATGCACTGCAACCATGGTTTCTCAGTACTTGTTTACTAATATATCAACTACACTACATAAATTAATAGCAAATGTTGTTTTATATACCATGTACATCTTTAAAATAACAATACACATTCAGATTTTCCAATACTTGTAGAAATGTGGACACACGTTTGCATATCGTTTGTAAAGCTGTCTCATAATTTATATCTACACATTGTAACACAACCACCAAATACTAGAAATTGCACACTCATCAATCTGGTAACATGCAGAACTTGAAATATATTGAAACCTGAGCATGCCTACACATCCATTTCAAACAAGCCTCCCAAGATCTTCTTTCCAACATCCAGTGTTGATGTCATCCACCATAAGTTGCTCTGCAGCCTTGCAAAAAGTCAGATTTGTGCAGTTGCACTTGCATAAAGTATTGAATTCTCTAATTGGTGTACTTAGATAGGTAGAGGTTCTATGGGGTGTGTGTTTGTGCACTTGCTTGAATTTACAGACAGCATTTTACAACAGCATGTGGGACACTGCTATTAACATTTTCTCCTCACCAGACACTGCTTATGTTATTACATATAAACTTTTGTCTGGCACTCTCTAAATCAGATTTGAGCTGTGGCACTTTCCTTAAATGCAAAGTTTTCTAGTTGGTGTACTTAAATAGGTAAGTGTTCTGTTCTCACTCCAGTCAACTGAGGTGTGTGCTTGCGCACTTGCTTAACATTACAGAGAGCATTTTACACCAGCATGTGGGGCAGTGCTATTGCCATCTTCCTCTCACCAAATTCTGCTGATGTCATCAGCTATGGCTGAGCTGTGGATGTGCAATATTCCCATCAGGGCAGGGTCAGAGACTGGCATGTGGCCTGGTATAAGTCACTTCATTCTATATGATACAGATTACAGTGACAGGGCTTTCAGTCTAACCACATATGTCATGACATGGTTTGTAGGCCTTCTATTTTCTTAGTGAGAAATCCCTGTGGTCTCTCCAGCTGCTGCAGGTGTCTGCCGAGGTATATGCAAAGGGAAGCATTATACTCTATTAGTGTTCTGATGAGGTTCAAATACAGTGCTGTTATATCATCCTCAGATCTGTATACGATGGCCTGACTTATGAGGTGCACAACATATCCTTTCTATACCACTGTGGACACTTGGTAAAAGTTCAGACTACTATCTACATGTATTCCCAAGTCTTGCACCACTGGGTTTCAGCAGAGGGGAAGTGTTGTCATTACTGTAATTAGTGGAGAATTCCACTTTGCAGAAGGCCAAAATAATGATACTTTTTTGCATTTATTTGTTGACCATGTGGCTTTGGCACCAATTATTTGTCTGTGTTAATCTCTCCTGTAGTATGTTATCATCATTGGTGGACTCAGTGATTACACCCAATATGCAAGAATTAGCAAACTTGGTAATCCAAAGGCCATATACTTTAGACGGGACTGTCAAGAAATGGATTCCAAAGAATAAAGGGCCAAGCACAGATCCCTTGGGTATGCCAGTGGTGACAGCCTGATGCATGCATGTATAGACACATCTTGACTCTCCTCATCTGTGAGGTTGACCAACATGTCATCATGGACCTTTTCTGAAAGGACACTAGTAATATCCTAGCTGTGTGCAACAGACGTGATTTTTTTTAATGTTACATTCATGTCTGTTACATCTGTTAGATGTCAGGAAAGAGGCCATCAAGGTCATGCATGATGATAACAGTATCATCCTGTGGAACTTGACCAGGCCAAGGCATTTGACACAAATCCACAATGAGGTATTCACTCAAGACTGTCAGATGTGGCCATAAACACCTATATTGCCAAGTGGGTAGATCACTGCATCACATACATGGCATCTAAATATGTTGAAATGTGTGAAATGACCTACATCTTGGGTCCAGTGATCAGGATTGTGCATCAGGGCTGTCTGCTAGACCCTTTCCTGTCCATTATTTAACTCACAAACATCAAGAATGACATACACATCCTATTTCCAAACAGCTGTCTGGAGGACTTCAGACTGTGGGCAATCATTGACTCCAACTGCGATATTAGTATAATACAGACAGTATCAACACACATGAAATATTGCTGTCACAGCTATGACAACACCTGAGATGAAACAAAAATATGGGGGTGTATGTTATGTTATGAAAACAAATCCACAACCCAAGGATAATGTAGACATCACACTCTATAAGCAGACTATTTGGTATGTGAACTGTGTTCTGGGGTAAATGGTATGTGGAACGTCCACCAGCATGTGGTCACAGTGGTGACTACTTCCTTGTATGTTACACAACTACTGAGTATGTGTAGAAAATCCACATCAAAGGTCATAATACTTTACAGCCTTCATCACACCAATAACTGAGTACAAAAAAATCCTTCTTTATGTACCTCCCTACACATTTTTCAATGATGTGTCACTGAAGTGTACCACCTTTGCAACAGTGAACTATTACACATCTTATTGGCCATACCTAGGTATTCTTTTTGTTGTATAAACATTACTGTCAGATGGTGTGGAACACCTGTTAAGGCATTACACAAGATGCATGTGTGATACCTGTTCCAGTGATGGACACAGTACATACATAGTTGTTTAATAACATTCATGGCATGGATTACATTTGTGACAGTATAGATTGTGCCATATATTAAAAAAAAAAAATAAAAAATATATATATATATATATATATATATATATATATATATATATATATATATATATATATATACTATGCAGACCAGTCAGCTAGTCTGTAGTGATCATAATATCACATGCAGGTATAGCAGTGTCCCTCCTAACACCTCTAACAGATGTTACATTGTCAGGATGGTGTGCTTGATTACCCTCATAGATTGCTGACAGGTCATAATAGTTGTGCAAGTGTGTTTGTGCAGAACCATCTATGATCACTCACAATTACATATGTTGTGTCAGAAGTATGGGATTATTGGTGGTATTATTCTAATATTGTCCATGATTATGCACGCTTCTTTTACTGCTGTCCATGAGCCTGTAACTATGTCCCACTTGTTGAAAACCTCTGCTAACTTTACACTCATATTCAGGCAAATTGCTTTGCACAGCTTCACAATATGTACCCAACCCCAATTATATATAACATCTGTGATAGATGTCTGTCTACATTGTTCATCTCAGGATGCTTATCTCACAAAGGCATTTTCTCCATTGTTATGTCACCTTGTGTGATAGTCACATAATACACATTTTCACTGTGCAGGTTGTCCTGTATCAGGCCGATATGTGATTAATGTTCCTGCGACAACTATCTTCCATGTACATGCCCTCACCTGTTGTATATTACATTTCACTTGTCCTCGTTCCCTGTGCTCATTCCTACAATTCGTCTGTGTGTCCCTATTTGACACACACTTCTCCTGACTGTTTATTTTAAATGGCAGTCCATGTACCCTTACAGATATTTACACAACTTTTATACAGAATGCCTGGAATTGGATTTCACAATAGTTTGCACTGTATACTCTGTCCTGTACTGTGTTTGGACCATATACATTACTATATGATAAACCTTGGTAATCATTGTGGCATGCTGCTCAATTTTGCTAACCTAGTTTGCTTTACTGTAAACAAGTTTGTTATTTATGTTCCTTTACATGGTTTCCTGGCCAGCAACACTGTTGCCAGCCACAAAACCACTCTTGTTTATGTTTAAATGTGGTGGTCAGCATGAATATGTAATTACCGCTGCTCACTGTGCAAACGCCTAAACTCCATGTAGGATTCGTGCAATGCCTACATGAAAGAAAGCAGAAAAAGGAATAAATCATAAAAGTACTTAGAAAAATAGATATGGTTAAAACAATACTCAGTATCAAAACAGATCGGGATATTTATCATACACTTTTGCAAATAATAAGCTAAAAATATCAGCACAGACAAAACATCTTAGAATGTATGCCAATAAATGTAAAGGAAAGGTATAAACCAAAATAGCTCAGTTGGGAGAGTGTTAAACTGAATATCTAAAGGTCCCTGGTTCAATACCAAGTTTCAGTATGGAAACATTTGAAACAGAAAATATACCCCCAGGATTCTACCTATGTCCCTGCTAGACAGGGGGACTGGGGTGAAATCCTTGACTAGGCTTATAAGGGCCTCTGGGTCAATAGCCTAGTATCATCCTACAAACAAAATAAGCAATTCACAGATTACCCAAAAAGTTTGTTTTTTTAATAGAGAATTGGGAAACAAAATTAGGCACAGTTTGGCGAAGTATTTACAAAGACGATGTTGAACATAATAAAGTTTCTGAATGTATAAAAATTTTAAAAGAAAAAGTAAGGAGCTTTAATGTACAGGTTATGAAATAGGATAAATTAATGGCCAGATAAACTGATACAAAATTAAGACTGTGTAACTAATTTCTGGCTAAAGGTTTTATCAGCTTTTTTTTTCAGAATGATTTAACCCTGAGGAGGAATTACTTGTATGTTCAGCTCAAACAGACACCACTCTTGTTAAGAACAGGAAAAATTATACTCATCCCTAAGAGTGAATCTGCAAACCATCCTAAAAACTATAGACCAAGAACTTGCTTTCTGACAATATACAAATTATATACTGAAATTGTTGAAAAAAATGCAGTTATGGAAATAGAAAAAAAAGGGAACAAAAGAAAATCATATAGAACAAAGCATCATTTGTTGCTAAATAAAGTCCAAGTAGTGAATTATAAAAAGAGGAAAAACCTAAGCATGGCATGAACAGATTACAAAAAAAAGCATTTGAAAACATCCCACATGGATAATGGAGTGCTTAAGGATGTATAAGATAAACCCTACATTAATCAAGCATATTACAATCACCATAAAAGAGCCAAAGACCACTTTGCATTTGAGCCATGACAAAGAGTAAATTATTATCCCAGGGATAGAGTTCAAATGGGGATATTCCAGGATGATTCTCTGTCACTGTTGCTGTTTTGCCTTAATTTTAACTCATTAAGCTATTTACTTAACAGATTAGGCTATGGTTACAATTTGGCTCCCAGAAACCAACCTTGTTTGAAGACGTCTCACCTTATTTTGTGGATGACTTAAAACGACATGGTTCATCAAATGAAGATATGAAAGTACAACCACAAATGGGTAACCATTTAAAATGTTCGGGCCCAGTATAGTGAGTCCCAAAACATGGAGAGTGAATGGCCAAAGATCGAACTTGCATATTGTAAGTCCGAGATGCCCTGCAAAAAGAAGTTTTAAGGAGAAGAGTGATTTTCGAGATTTACTCTTCTCCAGGTTTTTGGTCTTTTTTACGGCTTTTCTGCACTCAACATTTTGAGTGCCAACATTTTAATGTGGAGCCCTAGAAACATTTAAAAATGTCTCAGCTGATATAAGAATGACATTTCATCTTGAAAAATACATAAAAACAACATTTAAAAAAGGAAAGATGCAGTACCAAGAAAAATACCAACCAGGGACAGGAATGCAATATAAAGGAACTTGAGCATGAGGGGGTATATAAATATCTGGGAATATATGAAGGGTCAGCAATAAAACATGAACACATGAGAATAAAGCTCAGTAAGGAATACTTCAGAAGACTAAAACTAATATTGAAAACTGCCCTGACATCTAAGAATAAAGTCCAAGCTATAAATCAGCGTGTTCTTCCTGTTCAGACTTACAGTTTTGATGTAATTCACTGGCCCCTAAAAGGTTTTGGATCAGTTGGGCATGAAAACTAGAAAAAAATCTTCATGCTTATCCAATGATATATAAAAATCATTGTATACCAAGATTATATATTCCCTGCTCTGAAGGAGGTATGGGCTTCCTCTAAATTGACGATATGTATAAACCTGCAATCATAGGACTGCATACGTATCTATTGACCTCATCAAATCCAAACATAGTGAAAGTTTAAAACATGAGAAGAAGAAGTCTCAGATGATATCTTTGCTTAGCCTTGGTATTAAGTGGCACTGGAAATCAAAGCAGAAGACAAAGGTGAGACTGCGATTGAATGTGCCAAAAAATATACAAGGAAAAGGATCAGAACAGAAGGGGAACATTTTTGAAAATCCACAAATATAGTGACAAGTACAAGGATTTCATGGAACAACCCCATGTTGACCAAGATTTGACACAGACAGTTAATGAGAGGTGAAATGTAATCAAAAGATGAAATATTAATAATGGTAACCCAGGGTTGTGGGCTGCACACACATTGATTTACAAAGTCCATTGAACATGTGGAAGAAACAAACAAATGCAGGTTCTGTAAAACTGAAATGGGAACAGTCACACATCTTGTTGCTGCGCACGATACACTCATGGCAGAGGACCTGTACACTGAAAGGCACAATAATGTGTTAAGACTGTTGTATTGATGATTGTACAAATACCACAATATAGTAGCTAAGAAGCACTGGAGACATGAACCACAAAGCATCATAAAGAATAATGACAGTTTAAAGCACTGACTGAAATTGCTCCACACAGTGATTACAATGTCTCATGTACAGAGATTAACAAAGTCATAAAATACCAGGACTTGCAAGCAGAAGTTAGAGCAATATGAAGAAATATACCCAGACAGTTTGAACAGTAGTGGGAACAATGAGTTTAATAAAACAAGAATTTACATTCATACTTAAATATGTTACTTAAATATGAATTACAGAAGAAGGCAATTCTGGGATTATTCCAAGTGGTGGGAAGAGCGTTCTTGGCTAATTTCAAAGATCAAAATGATACTAATTTCATGCACTGACAAAAGAAAAGTATTGCCATTTAAATCAGTATTGAGAGGCAGCGAAATATGAATCATCTGGGGTAGAAGGACAGTATTTATTTTTGTATCTAAATTTCTTATTACAATGCCCAGAAATGTATACATTTATATAATTTATGATTATATTGTGAGTGGTCAACATGTTAAAAGATTGACTTACAAAACATCAACAAAAATATACTGGCCATTCATACTCTCAACAAACAAAATAACCACCAACTAATACATCAAAAAAGGAAACAATCTTTCTTTTCTAATGTATTATCCACAACACCACAATGTGCATTCAGTTCAATTTACCTGAATGAATGTAGTGTTACTACTAATAATAATAATCACATGGTAATCCATTCCTAACCTTACTTTAACCATGCCCCTATCCCCAGTTATGCAGCTTCCCTTAAAAAAAGTCCTTTTTGTAGCAATACCACTACACAAGATAGCTGAGATACTCATCACACAGAAATACATGGATACGCACAACAAATCTGTCCTATTCCCTAATCCATACCCTAACCCTAAATCACTCACACTTTCACACAAACTAAATTTATCCACTTACCTAAACCCAAAAAAACTCACACTTGCACACAAACCTACTCACCTTTGTCAACCAACCCAGAAATTGCCCAATACCACTTTCACACAAAAATCCCTCAACACAACATGTGAATCAGTTGACTGTTTTTGCCAGTTTAGAGTTTGCTGACTGTTGTCTTGGTGCAAGAACACATGGCAGTGAGGTTTAGTGAGTTTTCCCTTTTCTTTACTGTTGTGTGACTTCGGAGTAGGTATGTATTAGTAAGAGGGATATGGGGGCCCAGCAGGGGGAAATAGAGAAAGTTTGTTTTTTGTCTTGTAACACACATTTCAGTGACTATGGTCAATGTATTCTATGTCTGCTACAGCCTTTTTCAGCTATTGCTAATAGAAGAGGCATCATTTTAACCCCTCTTTTCCCAGGTTTGCACATGGGGTCGGGGTGCCAACTCAACAGTGACCATCGCCTAAAGCATATTTGCACAACACCATCTGGCTAGTCCTACTACAGTCACCATTCCATACCACATGCAAATGTGCACTCCTGTCTATGGCCAATTTAGGTTCTCCAGTCCTCCTACTGCATAGCCTACATGTGTGTGTGTGTGTGTGTGTGTGTGTGTGTGTGTGTGTGTGTGTGTGTGTGTCTATATATATATATATATATATATATATATATATATATATATATATAAAATTATCCTATTTATTAACCAGTTAGGCCCACTGGACACATAATCCCTTTTCAGAGGCAACCCAGGAGCAATATTTAGTTAAGTGATTATTCAAGGTCAGATAAGAGGCTGAGAGAATCAGCCTTGTACCACAGGAACTAATGTTCACAACCTTAACCTCTGTGTCAATTGCCAGACAATATACAGAGATATAAAATAGTCTACATAGATATAGATATCTGTATATAGATGCCAATAGATCTGAAGTGAATTTCATAATCATATAATACATAGTTTATTCATTACAAAGACCATCTGCCCATGTACGCATTTTCCATTTCCATATATTTCAAGTCTGAATTGTATCCATAATTTTATTAATATATTGCTAAGAGAGGTTGTGGGTTTGTATATAAGTAACTTATATGTATTGGGCAAAAATGAAGCCCCAGTATGTAAAAGGTACTGCTTCAAGGCATAATCCTTTTCTTAGACCCATCACTCTGTGCACTGTTTGATCAAACAGCTGCATTTTTTGAAAATGAAATGACATTGTATGGTGATGGTATCATTGTACTTTTTTGTAAGGGGAAGCAAGACAGGGTTGATAATAGTGAAGCCTATGCCTCCAGCACTTCTTTTTTTAACCAGACATCTTGTTTTATCACTGATGGCCACCAGCAGAACTTAGGGTTACTATTATGACAAGCAGTGACCAATTTATGCCATCACTATGTGCCACCACCACAATTACATAAGTCTTGAACAGGAACCATTCAGATTCCACATTCCCAACCTCTTCAGTTATATGGAAGAAGGTCTTCTGAAGGTGGGATAAGCTCTCCCCCCACAAGTGTATTAGCTAAACCTCGCCAGTATACCCTCTCTACATGATGCTGTTTCATGCATCTATTTAGCAATCACTCAAGTCAAGTGATCCAACTGATCACTAAATAATAATTGTCTGATAGCTCAGAACCTTTCCAGACACAAATGTCTGGCCTCCCTTTTGATGACCAAAAACTCAGCAATCCACCTGTGAACCAAGGCACTGTGCTCCCAAGTACACTTATGAACATACTATGTTTGAACGTGGTGGTTATATAGAACAGGCAATTATTTCCATACTAGTCTGAAAACAGTTTGGCATGCTAGTTCAAGTTAGAGAAGCTGTTTTTACAATCAAACTCATTCATATTTTTCCACCAGTCATAGGTTCATGGGTACACACAAGGTTAATGATCGTCAGGGCCTTTATAAGTCTAGCCACACAACCCAACCTAATTGCATCTCCATGTAACATGTGTGTCTTAATTGGGGGGATATATTTGTTAGAAGGGGTATAGTAGTTAGGACGTTGCTAAAAAATTATGTGGTGAGAGGGTATGTGAGTTAGATAATGTTTACTGTTGGCCTTTGTCTATAAAAGACATGGTGTCAGCCCAGGAATTAATTTATGATTACCCATCCAATAGTTGTTAGACAATGTTTACTGCCAGTCTTTATTTATAAGAGACATGGGGGAAAGCAAAGGGATGAATTTGCAATTTTCCAGCCAATGGTCACAGTTACATTTGAATAGGGTTAGGGATGGAACCTGCTTCACTTTGATGGGGAGTCTATTCCAAAGCATGGGGATCCTTTGAGATACATATCTGTATAACCAGCATGTTCAATTTATGTTGCAAACAAAATTCAAATCCTTTGAGCTAGTGTTTCTGGTGTTGCTTGTTTTGTGGATGTGCAAAGGCTCCACCAAGGCTAGATCGGAGGATGTTTTATATGCCAAGCACAGATCGCCTTTCAACAATCTGTAGGAGACTGAGTATAGCAACAGGGCTCTAAGGCAATCTATATAGGGAATTGTGTTACTATCCTGGATTCTCTTGATGAGGAACCTCTGTTGGCATTCCAACTGTTGATATGCCTAGTCAGGTACATGGTGAAGTGGGCATTTTATTCAGTAATGGGTCTGATAAGGAATGAGTAAACTGATGATATAACTTCCTTGGACCTAGATGTCATACCCTTACTTAAAAAATGGGTGACATAGAATGATTTTCTTATTACCTTGGCTACATGTTAGTCAAATGTCAGATTACTGTCTACATAGGTTTCCATATCTGTAACTACCAAGTCAGCTCTTGGGGGCATCTTATCAATGGAGTAATTTGTCTAAGCAGACATTTTCCCAAAAGGCATTTTAATGCACTTATTTGTATTAAGTTTTAATCTGTGGCTTTGGCAGCAGCCATTTGTCTAAATTAGATCCTCTTGCAGGATGTTAATGTCAAGGGTGAATTTATGATAGCTCTCAATTTGCAGTCATCTGTGAGCTTGGTGAGACAGCGGCCTTTGACATTAGCCTAGGCCTCTGAGAAGTAAATGCCAAACAAGAGTGGGTCAAGCATGGAACCATGTGGTACTCCACTGGTAATCTGACTCTTGGAGATTGTTTCACCAATCCTGACTTCTTGGGTTCTACCTATGAGCCAGCAGGAAATCTAGTAAGGTGTACAGAGATTTATGCCTAGTTCTTTGAGTTTATCCACAATACCTGAGTGGAGTTCTGGGTCAAATGCCTTAGCCAGGTCTAAGTAGGTGGTACACATAATTTTCCCTATACCAATTACTTTGGTTACCTTCTTAAAGAAGTCTATCAGGTTAAAGAGATATGACCTTCCTTTGACAAAAAAAAAAAAAACTGGGATGGGTCCAGTTTCTGTAGGTTGATAATATCTTTGTTGATCATTTCCATGATAATTCATTCCATGGCTTTACATATTAGACTAGTCAGACTACTGGGTCTGTACTTTGCAGGGTCGGTTGATGGTCCACAGTTGTGAAGGGGGATAACCATTGCTGTACTCCATTCTATTGAATGTATCCTGCTTTGAGGCTGCATTTGAAAAGTGACTCAAGTAGTCCTGATAGGTGATTTTTCAGGCTATTAGGGGACAATCTGAGATACTGCTGGGCACCAATGAGCCTTTGTTTTTAGTCTTAATGAGCACTTCTGTGAGCTGCACCCTGCTGATAATTGGGGGTTATGCTGATAGGGATTTCACAACAGATGGCAAGGGGGGAGTGGGGGTAAAGTCTAAGCTGAATGTATCATCTTGCAGACTCACTATGCCACTCTGCTCAATGAAGGTGGAGCCATTTACTACCAGTTCTGCAGACTGTTGTAGGTTACTTTTAAAGTTTCTGACATAGCTGTGGAAGCCTTGTGGTTGTCTTTAGCCTGAGAAGCTATCTTGGCCTCATAATTGGCCTTGTTGGATTTAATTAGTCCTCTTAGCTTCCTGTTTAGTTTTATTAGTGAGCGCTTGTCATTATGAGACTTGCTCTTTCTGACTTTGGCCATGACTTTTTTCCTTCTGTTATATACCCTGTTAAGATTTGGATTCTACCAGTGTGGTTTGCTTTGGGGTTTGTTTTGGGCTTATTTCTGGTAGGTATACCATCCCCTATGTAGCCATTTACATGTTTGCACAGTGTTTCTGTGAATAATTATGTACAGCCTGTTGTGAACACTAGGTTGATCTGGATATTGAAGTTTGACAAACTGTCACTTAATATGATGTAATTTACTTTAGAATAATTTCTAACTGTAACAGGTTTTATTGGGTTTTCCAAGTTGATTTTTATTTAGAATGAGATAGCTTTGTGTTCCAACCTCACATGCTTACCTCTCAACCTCTTAGCCCAAGAAATCTGGACAAAGCTTGCCAAAATGAGGGGCACAAATGCCCAAACATAGGGACAGATTTTAACTATTGCTCCTATAATCTTTGTAAGTTGCTAGAATAACAGGGTATGCCTTAAAATGGATTTTCTAAAGGATATGAATTCTGAAACTCAAATGAACAACATTATTTACTAATTAATTCTGCAAATCATCCCAGAGATTTGCCAGGGAACCAAAAATTTTATGTGGAACACACTGACATTTTGAGGTGAAAATCTGGACATTCTGTGAAAATCTGGGCAGTTGAGAGGTATGCTCACCAGTGAGGAGGTGACACGTGGGGGATGCAGCACTCTCCCATACTGGTGAGAACAAGGTCCGGTATGTTTGTACCTCTGGTTGAAGTGTGCACTAACTGATCAAGGGCGTTTGGGTTAATAAAGTCTAGAAAAGATTGGGCATGCAAATTGGAAGCAGTGTATGTTTCCCAGTCTATACAGCGGTAGTTAAAGTCTCCCTTGAATAGAGTGTTTGGTTGGATGGAGAATGCCTTCAGCAGGTCTAGATAACAGTTGTGAGATTCTTGAGACATAGATGGTGGCCCATAGCTTGCTAAGATATGGTAAGGGACTCTGTCTAAGGTGATTTACACATGGATGAACAGCAGGGTATCATCCTGTTTAACTAACCTTGAGGTATATTTGTTGTTAATGTAGACTGAGACACCTCCATCTTTATTCCCTGTCTATGCTGAAGCTGATAGTCTAAATGTGTAGAAGGCACTGTAGCCTTGCACTGCCAGAACACTTTCTGTGGCTTTAAAGCATGTCTTGTTAATGGTACAGATGTCTATATTTTCCAGAGTGAGGAGAACTTGTAAGGTGTGGAGTTTCTTGTTAAGGCTCCTAACACTGAACAATAACATTTGTATGTTGCTTTGGGTTTTATTTGCTATGTTGGTAGGTTTGTCACTGTGGCAGTATCTAAAAAGGCTATAAGGTGTGGATAAAATTTTTGCCAAAATTCAGAAGCCAGATACAGGCTATATTTGGCAAAGCAATGTGGCCTGTTGACCATATCCTCCTAGGCTAACAGATATTGAATCCCCCTGGATTGATACCAGAAACTAAGCTAATTGTTAAAGTCATTCATTTTTTGTTCATGCTATGGCATCATCCTTGATGAAGGTAGGATGTTGCCCAGTGCAAGGCACATACTGGGGTGAGACACATATTCAAAGAGATCCATAAATCTCTGTTCATGTAATCTAGACAGGTATGCCTCAGGTCATTTATGCTCACATGGACTGTGATAGAATCAAACTGGTACCCGTGGTGCAATGACTTGAGTGAGTGTGTAACTTGACAGATTCTGGCTCTATATAAGCAACTGACTGCAATCTTCTCCTTGTCTAGTTCAGTGAGTGGGGCATCTGTGTGTAACACAATGGAGTCCCCTATGACAAAAGTCCTGGGCAAATTGTTTGCTTGTCTTATGAGCTTTGTTTTCAGGGATCTTTTGGGTGTAGGCTTATGTGCAGTGTTTGATGCTGCTTCTGGTGTATGCTTTAGATATTCCTGAGGATAGGCACTGCTGTTTGCAGACTTAGTAGGTCTTAGAGGTTTGGGGAGATTGCTTTTTAGTGCATCAGCATAAGATTGCTTATGCGTGTGGACACTGTGTGGTGGATGTAGTGCGTGTGTTCTTGACAACCTTGTTTGTATGATTTTTGTCTCCAGGGAAATTGTGTATGTACATCTCTCACATACTGTGTTGGTTTCTTTATGAATTAAAAGATTGTCAGTGAACATGAGACAATTGCTACATTGTCTCAGGGTGCCCATATCTTCCAAGCTGCCCTAGGAGACATTTGGAAATTCCATATTCGAGTTGTCCAGACATGTATTAGGGCGTGATATTAGAGTCTGAGGACTGAATTTTACAGAGGTTTCCTAGAGTGGTCTGCTGGGTTAGGGGCTAGAGTTGAATAGTGCTTGGATATGGTATTAGATAGTGCTAGGCTATTGTATTACTGGTATATGAAGCACAAACTAGCTGATCTGAGCTTAACTTTGTGCAATGCATCACTAAATTGCAGGTTACAGTCTTAGTACCAGTTTTATAGGTAAACTTCTGTGTTTTTCAGCTCAGACCAAGCCACCACCTATTGCCACTATCTGGCATCATGTAATCTTTGAAGTTTTCCTCAAGAACTATAGCATCAATAGGTGTTACCTACTAAAGCACTACAGCCATATTGTATAAAAAAGCAAAGTACTCCAGAGTGATTTCCCTTCTACAACCTGCAATCTTATTGTGATGTCACAACTACAGCCATTTTGTCAAGAAGCCAGACATTGATTCAATTAATCAGTTTCTTTCCAATTCCCAGATTGTAGGTCTGGGAGTATGATGTTCAGGGCTGGCTCATTGTTTTGGTCGCTGGACTATAGTCTCCACAGTTAGAAAGGAGAAGAAACTGATTTTGTATTATTCTTCTTTCAACAAAATAACTTTTACCAATACTGCTACTGATATTGGAACTCCATGCATATGCAGACTTCCAATACCTTCTAAGGTTGCTATAAGGGAAAAAAGAATTTGGCTCACTTGGCTTGCTGGGCTGTTTTCATAGCAGCCCATCACTAAGTCTACTCTAATCTGGGAATAAGGCTATCAAGCCTCATCACAAATCTTCCTTCCTTCTGAAGAAGGCAGAAGCATTCTAAGAAAGCGTCCAATTGGGTCGCTGTATGAAGCAGTAAGGAGACATTATTGTTGCCTCAGGCTGCTTCAGGTGACTGTCTCAGACTTAGGCAGCCTAACAGTAAGTGGCTGCCTAAGTAGAGTGGTGTAGGAATGCAAGAGTGGGATCTTTTTTTTTCTTAGCTTGCATGTGCAAGCAATCTAGTATAGAGAAAAGCAAATATTTTAACTGCTCTGAAATGTTCCTAATTTTTGTAGAATGTGTCCAATTTTGACTCACATTTTGGTCTGTTCCTTGCAAAGTCTGTGTTTTTTATGGCAAATAAGTAAGGAATGCAGTCAGTAAATATTTGCAAGTTATTTGAGTTTCAGACCTGACATTTATTAAAAGCATGCTAATGCAAACCCACTTATTTAAGCAATGTTGTTTAAGTATATAAGGGCAATATCCTTATTTTGGTCCTTTGTCACCATTGTTTTTTTACTCCCTGCTTGATTCTTGAGCTATGACTTTAAGAGGTATTTGGCTGCTGTGGGTCTCACAATATATTCTGAGACAGTAAACTATGTGGCAATTACTTATGCATTTATCAATGCATTTTTAAACACTTTTATTAAATTATCACTTAGGTAAACATACATTAACAGAAAAGAAAACAAACTATTTCAACATTTTCCATTTAAATACAATATATATCACATATATTTTCTTTGCACTTATCATCATATCAGCATTGCATAAATTACTTAATTCCTACGTCCCTTAAACCTCACTCCTCCTCGTCCTGAATATTATTATATATGTATTGCTCCTCCAATTCCATTTACTTCTGTGTAAGTTGTTCCTTCCCTTTTCTAAAGATCCCCCTTATAATTTTTTTTTAATTCCTTTTAGAATATTCAATACTGTGAATACAGTTAGTGTAGACTTTGATTTCAAATTTGTAGTAATTGCTTTTTTGGCAGACAACAAAATTAAACTCAATAAGGCCTTACTGTGGCTAGGTAATTCAGATCCTGTACCCATTTCAAAAGAATCATTTGCTAATCCAATATTTCTGATAGAGTACTCTGTAGAAATTTATTTTAAAATCTGCCAAATCATTACACTCCCAAAACATATGTTCCCAGTTACCTATTTCTTCTCCATCACACCTCCAATATTTGCTATCTACCTGAATTCTTTGAAGTCTTCTTGGGGTATAAAACACCTGTGTAAACACTTCTAAACAAAGACCCTAAACCTTCTAACCCAGTTGTATACTTGGGAGTCATACATATGTCTACATAGGTTCATAGGACTTTGCTAGGTTACGCTCAAGAGTCCTTACAAGCCTAGCCATGTTTACCAATATTTTACCCAATTTTCTATCCCTAAGGGAAATATAACAAGGGTCAGCAAGCAGTGTTTGCACTATTGCACCACAAATGAGTTGAGACCAAAAAAAGAATACAGGGTATAAGCAACATAATTTGTGGTGTAATAAATCAACCGATGCAAAACTAGCCTTCTTGTGCAATACTGAAAAACTGTTGGAATTCCATGCAATAATGTACTGTTTTAGATTCATAAAATGTTTTGGGTGTTATGTCTGTAATGGTTTGCTGTGATGTAGTAATGTCTGTTGTAATGTTTTTTGTGATGTTTTGTACATTGTATCCAGAGAAACAAAATTTCGTTCAGTTTGCACTGTTGTGTGAAGTCTGAATGACAATAAAGTTCACTTTGACTTTGACTTTATTTTTACAGACTACCTCTGTCCAAAAGGGACATGGGTGCCTCCCCAGGAGTGAATTTGTGATTTCCCATCCATTGGTCCAGATTACACTTGAAGATGGTCAGGGGATGGTTCTGCTTCACATGAATAGGAAGCCTATTCCAGAGGATGGGAGGACTGGCAATTTCTGTGACAAATATGTGTCCCTCCAGCATGATCTATTCATGTCAGAGAACAGGTTTAGATCTTTGGAGTTTGTAACCTTGTACAGTTAGTTTTGTGAATATGCAACATTTCTATTAGGGTTGGTTCAGAGACTACCTTGTTGGTCAGACATAGATCACCACATGGTAATCAGTAGGAAATGGAATACAGTTATAGAGCTTTTAATTGGTCCACATATGACATGTTGGTTATATTCTGTATTTTTTTGGTAAGAAACCTCTGAGGATGCTCCAGCTGTGGTAGGTGCCTGACAATGTACATGCCAAAGGGTGTACTGTACTCGATTATTGGTTTGTTGATGGCTGAGTACAGTGGTACTATGACATCCTTAGACCTGGATCCCATGCCTTTACTTAATAAGCTTAGCCACATAGAAGGATTTCCTCACCACCGTGGACACATTTTATTTATTTATTTGCAGTTGGTTTACCAGGATAGTCCATTGGGCCAAAATAACCCATTTTCAATGGAGTCCTGGGGAGAAAAGCTCCAAAAACAAGTAGCAAGGTTACAATAAGGTATTTGGTTACAATTATTCAATTACTATGTACTAGTAAAAAAAATGAAGGAAACTTAGAAATACAGCAGACTAGTGAAACAAATATATACAGATATTACAATCTTGTATAGCTGAAAACAAAAAGTTTACAATATAGAAAACTGAGAAGCTTTTACAACTTAGGGCAGGCTACACTTGAGGTATCTTTCATGCATGCAGGATGAATACCTTAATACAAGCAAGAGAAAGAAAAATGAGCTTATAGAATTTGTACAGTCTAGAAACGGAGAACCTTTTTCATCTTAGGGTATGTTACAGTTAAGATGTACCTTTCAAGTATTCAGAATAAATAGCTTAATACAAGCAAGAGAATGGAGTTTAGGAGAGTAAGTGGAAATTCCCATTATGAATAGGGGAGGAGAAGTGGAATTTCCCAGTATGAATAGGGGAGGAGATTATGTGGGGTGGGAGCAGGAGTGTTCCCACTGGGATATTAGGTATGAGTGAAGGGATTTTTTAAATGAGAAGTGATTTGAGATAGTATGAATGGATGGGGCTAAGGAGTTCCGGAGACAAGCAAGACTGTAGGATAAGAGATTTTTTCCAGGGGGACGAATTGGTTTATACAATTCAATTAGGTTTTGGTTGTTAGATCTTAGTATTCTATCAGGGAGGTGCATTTTAAAGGTAGAGTAAAGGGAGGGGCAGAGGGAAGGATTGAAGATGAGCTTGTGTGCAAGAGTCAGTTGGATGTAGGTGAGGTGATTGGATAGTTCTAACCATTTTAGTTTGTGGAGAGCCGAACACTGGTGTGAAGAAGACTTATGGGTGGTAGCAAACTTGTCAATTTTGTTATAGCAAGAGGACAGTTGTGTTTTGAGTGAAGATTGTAGGTTAGTTAGGAGTGGGGCTCCATAAAGGAGGGAGGGGATGAGAAATGTGGTAGATAGGGTGAATTTGGTGGAGGGTGTATGATAACGATTCTGTCGGTAGAGCATGCCAAGTTTTTGGTGGGTTTTTTTATATTTAATTGAAGGTGGGAGCTGAATTTAAGCTGACTGTCAATTTGGACCCCAAGTAATTTGGCCTCAGATACCAGTTTGAGAGGTGTATTGTTATAACTAGTAATAGAGAAATTACTTGGATTGAAAGAGGTAGCTTTAGAGGGGGTGAATACCATTAATTTGGTTTTGGAGTCATTGAGTACAAGGTGATGTTTTTTCATCCATTGTTCGGTGGTTGAGAATGCATCTTGAGTAAGTTTTAGAAGTGTGGGGATGGAGGTAACAGAACAGATAATAGTTGAATCATCTGCGTATTGGATAATTTTTGTAAAAGGGATAGAGTTGTGGAAATCATTTATGAATATATTGAAAAGAAGGGGACCCAGTATAGATCCCTGGGGAACACCGGTTGGGGTGTTGATGAAAGGGGAGGTGGCTTTTTTCCATCTTACTGCTTGATATCTATTGGATAAGTAGCTAGTGAACCAGTTCAGAGAGGAGGGTGACAAGTTAAGCTTGGAGAGTTTAGTTAGTAGTAGATTGTGGGAGATAGTACTGAAGGCCTTAGAGAGGTCAAGTAGGAGAGTAGAGACAATGTGGCCAGAGTCCCAGGCTTTGTTCACAGTTTCCAGGAAGGAGAGAAGGGCAGTCATAGTACTGTTGACTGGGTCTGAAACCATGTTGTGTTGGAGTTAGTAGGTTATTGTCTAAGAGGTTTGATAGGAATTGAAGATGGATACACTTTTCTAAAAGTTTAGAGATAGGATAGCGATGGGATGGAAATTAATGATGTTGTTGTTGCTGCCGCCTTTATGCAATGGCACAACAAAAGCCTTTTTCCAGATTTGGGGTACTGAGCTTTCTTGAATGGAATGGTTGATTAGAATGCTGATGGGGTAGGCAATGGCTTCGGCAGCTATGTTGAGAAAGTAAAAAGGAATTTTATCAGGAGCATTAGAGCATGGTTTTAGTTTCTGAAGTAATTCTTTTATGGTGGATGTGGGTATATGTTTTAGTGAGAATGGTGGAGAAAGGGGGGGGGGATTTGAGGATGTTGATGATGGGGAGGAGATAAGAGGAGAGGCAGAGGTAAGGGGTGAAAAGTTGGTAGGGCAGGATGGGGGTGTAGTGAGGGGTGTGGTGGGGTTAGAAGATGAAAAAGATGAGGTTAGTTTGGAGATAGAATCAATGAAGAAGGTGTTGAATTGAGTGGCCAAGTCTATGTCTGGAGCATTAGGGTCTGGGCTGGGGCTATCTGGTTTGCTGGGATTAAGGAGGGTGAAAATACATTTCCAAAATTTTTGAGGGTTGGACCACATGATGGTCAAAGTTCAGATTAATATCTATCTGAGTGCCCAGATCTCTCACCACTGGGTCCACTCTTTGAAGGGTGCTATTAAAGTTGTAATTTGCAAGAGTATTTGATTTTCCAAATGGCATTTTTATGCACTTCTTTGCATTTAGTTTGAGGTGATGGCTCTGACACCAATCATTAGTCTGTGTCAGACCTTTCTGTAGTATAGCAACATTGTTTGGGGAGTCAATGATAACCCCAATTTGCAGTCATCATCAAACTTAGTCAGCCATAGGCCATCTCCCTTTGCCTTGACATCTGAGAAGTATATTCCAACCAGGAGGGGGCCCAGCACTGAGTCCTTGGTACTCCACTGGTGACTGGTCTCTTGCTGCATGTGGATTCCCCCACTCTAACAACATGTGTTTTATCCATGAGCCATTTAGCTATCCATCTGGTCACACTGAGGTTTATGCCGAATTTTGTGAGTTTATCTATAATACCCGAGTGGGAGATTGTGTCAAATGCCTTGGCCAGGTCAACCTAGGCAGTATACACTATCTTATCCTCATCTATGAGGCTATTTTAGTCTCCTCTTTACTTTTGAAGACTTGATTAGTTCCTTGATTTGCCTTGTGAGACTAATGAGGGTTTTTTTTCTCTGTTGTGCTCCCTCCTACTTACTTCTAGACAGGAATTTCTTCCTTCTGCTGTATAGTCTATTTATGCCAGTGGCCCATTGGGACAGCTTGTTTTTCTTGCTAGACCTGGGTTTAGTTCAGTCAGATACCGCCGTTTCTATGAAGTTATTTAAGTGGTTGTACAGGGCATTCATGTGTACTTCTGCATTGGCATCCATGTTTTCAGGGTTGGGGATCTTTTAAAGTACCTATGATATCACTCAATAAAAGGTAATTTGCCTTGGAAAAATTCTTAAGGGTGTTAGGGTTTGATGGGGGTACTACCATTATATTTATTTCAAAGGACACCAATTTATGAGCCGATCTTACCAATGAGGGGATTACACTGGGAGGGGTGCAACACTCCTCCATGTTCATGAGTACTATGTCAAGGATATTCGTGCCCCTAGTGGGATTGCAGTCCAGCAGTTCCAGAGCATTTGGATTAACAAAGTTCAGGAATCTCTGAGCCTGTTAGTGGACATATATGTTTCCTAGTTTATGGAGAGGTAGTTAACATTGCCCATGAATAGTGTGTTGGGCTGAATGGTAGTGATTCTAGTAACTTCAGGTATGTGGAGTAGATTTTATTGTTCATGGCTGGGGACCTGTAGTGATGATATGGTGAGGGATTTTGCATGTAGAGAGCTGGACATGGAGTAGCTCAAGTGAGTCATCCTCCTTGACCAGTGTAGAAGTGTGATTGCTTTTTATGTAAATGAAAACACCTCTTTCTTTCATTTTTCCTTTTCAGAAGGTGGTCTGAATGTCTGATAGGCATTGCAGCCTTCCACTGCTGAGGTGCTTTCCGCAGTCTTGAACCACCTCTCTGCAACTGCATAAACGTCAGCATTCTCCAGGACAAGGAGAGCTTCCAGGGGGAGCAGTTTATTGTTAACACTTCTACCATAGAGCAACAGTGCCTTCAGCTTGGCATTAGAAGAATTTTTTATGTTGGTAGGTCTGTTTGGTTTGACACTGCCTGAAAATGGCACTATGGAGGTGGCTAATGCCTTGGCCAGTATTCGAAAGCCTAGCAGTGACAGGTGCAGACCACCTCTGGCAAAGCAGCATGGTCTGTCGATTAAGTTGTCTCCAGATGACAAATACTGGATCCCCTTGGAATGACAGCAGTAGATGAGCCAATTACTGAAGTCAATCTTTTTCAGTTTGTACTGTGGTATCATTCCTGGTGAGGTTAGAATGTTGTTCAATGTGAGGCTCATATCAGCTTGAGACACATATTCAGAGAGACCCATCATGGCTCTCTTTATATAGCCCACGGAGGTACATCTCAGATCATTCACACCCACATGGACTATGACTGAATCATAATGGTACTTCTGGTTGAGTGACCTGAGTGCCTGAATGATCTGGTGAATCCTGACTCCTGACAGGCAACCGACTGTAGCCCTGTCTTTATCCAACCTGGTGAGGGGAGCATCCATGAACCTCACAATGGAGTTTCCTATGACCAAGATGTTTGAATGTGCAGCATACAGGAGCCCTCTGATGTTTTGGTAAGTTATTTGTGAGTACCCCCTCATATGTAGATTTATGTGTGAAGACTTTATTTAATGAGGGAAATGATGTGCATTTACTGACAACCTGTTTGTCATTTGATATGTCAGTATGTGAGAGTCGTGTCTCAATTTTCATAATGTAAATATATCTTTCACATACTGTGTTTACAGCTTGAAGATTAAGTGGTTGTCAGTATACACAAGACAAATGCTACACTGCCATGTCCTCCAGGATGGCAACAGAGACAGCAGGACGGTGCCTATTCATGGGTTTAGGTTTTTTACTATGGGTTTAACCAGGGAGAAGAGTGAGTAGATTTAACTGGACTGGGATGATAGTACACAAAGAATTGGTGCTATACCAAGTGTGAACTGCAGCTATACATCAAGGTGCTGCTGCTCTGCACACAACTCAGATGCTCCTAGAGCAGCAGGGGAACTGGGGAAGGTTGCTGAGATAGTTATTCTAAGGGAATTTTTAACTTGATAGCATTTGCATCTATACAGGGCACTGCTAATCACTGCTGCAAGGAGAGTGGCTCAGCTCAAACACTGGGTTTATATAGAATCAGAAGACAAGTTTTACAATAGCAAGGCCTATGGACCAATCAAGAAAACACACAATAAGCTTTCAGCCAGCAGCCCACAACTCAGATAGCTTTGCTACATCACAATTCTGCCACAAGGGTGCGGTCAGAAAACCCTCTTAATAGAAAATGTGGGTTTTAGAGTTCAAGTACAGGGAAACCACACAATCTAGATACTACTGTCTTGCAAAACTAGCAGATGCAATGTAATTAAGTGCTACAGCAGCAGTGAAAACAGTTCAGCTTTGAAACTCTACTAATGAATGCAACAATTAATACAGGATCCTTATGAAGTACAGTAAAAATAATCAGCAGAAGTACAAAGTGATAATTATTTTTGTTCTTTAAGCAGCAGATGGCGTTAGATCCAGCAGATTAAGTGTAAATCTTAGGCGAAGTAGCCAAACCAAGAGCAGCTCTAAGAACTTGAGCACAAACTCACACAAACACTGTGCTTATATAGAATCATAAAAACAAGTTTTACAACAGCAAGGCCTACAGACCAATCAGGAAAATATGCAATACATTTTCAGCCAGCAGCCCCCAACTCAGATAAGTTTGCTACAGCACACTTCTGCCACATGAGTGCAGTCAGAAAACCCTCTTAATGTAAAAATGCCAGCTTTAAAGCTCAAGAAAAGGGACACCACACAATCTAGATACTACAGTCATGTAAAGCTAGCAGGCACAGTGTAATTAGGCACTATGGGAGAAGTGTTATAGTGGGAGGTTGGCATAATGGTTAAGGTGTTTAATTTAAGGACACAAAGTGCAGGGTTTGTTTTTTACATGGGGTAATTGCTTAGGCTTAAAATGGCATACAAAGGCAATTAGCCTAGTACTAATCTATGAAGTGGAAACATTTAGCTTTGAAACTCTACTGAAATGTAACAATTGTTTCAGGGTTTTTATGAAATACAGTAAAAATAATCAGAACTGCAGCATTACACTCATTTTCATTCTCTTAGCAACGTGTGGCTTTAGACGCAGCAGATTTAGTGTAAATCATAGGCAAAGTAGCCAAACCAAGAGCAGCTCTGAGGAAGGGTTTTCTTGTAAATTGTTTTTTCTAGTCTCTCTTCCCAACCTTTTCTAACCTCCTGTGAATGAGTCTTTCAGTTATCATGCAATATTTTATATTCCCTACTAATGATCCCATTTTTTTAACAGCTGCAGCCATTCTAGTAAAAACTGTACCACTGCAGGTCTTTCACATAAAATTTCTCTGTCCCTTTCTCTATGTCTGTACTATGAGATCAATCACTGGTAGGGAAGGCGGTCTCCAGCCTGCAATCCAAATGTCTTCTAGGCCTCATACTACTCTATTACCTTTTCTACTTGAGTTATTTCCTCACAATATCTTCGTTCAGTTGCCAGGTTTTTCCAGTAAATTCCCTAGTTTCTTTATCCCTAATTGCAGTCATCCCTATTGGTAAAATTTCCTTTCCCTATTCGAGTATTGGCTTAGTTCTTAAAATGCTTTCTGCTACTTTATGAATATAATATATATATTTTTAATTTCTCCAAGTCTTTAGGGTTTTTAATACCATGACAGGAATGGACCCCATTCCTAAGCCAAAGTATGATTAAAGTTCATGAAATTAGCATTGTTTCAGTCTTTGATGTTAGCCAGAAGTGCTCTTCACAGCACCCACAATGTGCCTAGTAATAACTCCTTCTGCAATTTGTATGGACTTACATGTATTAGTAACATATCTAAGAATGACTGCAAATTCTTTTTTATAAGCCCCATTGCTCTAAATACTACTGGAACTGTCTGGGTATCCTTCTTCCACATTGCCCTTATTTCTGCCTGCAAATCCTGGCATTTTATGAGTTTGTGTCTCTCTGTATGTAAGACACCGTAGTCACTGGGTGTAGCGATTTGAATGATCAATGTTGCCTTTGTCTTCTTTTCATGGACTACTATATCGTGTTTTCTCACATCTATTTTTTGAACTGTTGATAATGGGTAATTTCATGTGATATAAACTTCATCATTTTCTATAATGCTTTGTGGCTCATGTTTCCAGTGTTTTTCATCCACTTCAATACCACAATGTTTGCACAATCCCAAATGCAACAGTCTTGCCACATTATTATGCCTTTCAGTATACAGTCCTTCTGCCATTAGTATATCACAACCAGCAAAAAGATGTGTGACTGTTTCCAATTCTGTTTTACAAAACCTACATTTGTCTGTTTCTCCCACATGTTCAGTGGACTTTGTAAACCAACATGTACATAGTCCACTATCTTGGGCTGTCAGTATTAACCTTTCATCTTTTGGTTTAAATTCTGCTCTTCTTAACCATTCCTGAATTTAATCCTGAACATCAGGTTGTTCCAAGAGTTTTCTATACTTGCAACTATATTCATGCATTTTCCACATTTCTTGCCTCCTCATCTGATCCTTCACCTTATATTCTTTCTTTTGTTTTGTTTTTTTTTTTGGCACATTCAGCTGCTGCCTGATTTTTATCTACTTCTGGTTTGATTTCCATTACCACTTGATGCCGATATGCTTCTGCTAAAACAAGCAGGGAAGTCATCTTAGACTTATCCTCCACATATTTTAAAACTTTCACTACATTTGGGTCTTGTGAGGTCAGCAGATATGTATGCAGTCCCACAATTGCAGATCTATACATGTAATCCATTTCAAGGAGGCCCTTACTTCCTTCAGAATGGGGAATATATAATTTTGGTATGCACTGATTTTTATAAATCATTGGACGAACATAAAGCATCCTTCTTGTTTTCTTGTCCAACCTATCCAACACCTTTTGGGGCCAGTCAATCACTCCAAAACTGTAAGTTAGGACAGGAAGAGCAAACTGTTTTTTATAGCATAGACTTTGTTCCTATATGTCAACACTGTATTCGGTATTGATTTAAGTCTTCTAAAATATTCCTTACTAAGTTTTATTCACATTTGTTCATATTTTATTGTTGATACGTCATCAATTCCCAAATATTTATACACTTCCTCTTGCTCAAGTTCTTTTATATCACATTCTTGTCCCAAACTGATGTTCTCTTGGTGTTGCAGCTTTCCTGCTTTAAAGGTTAACGTTGCACATTTATCAAGACCAAATGACATTCTTATATCATCTGAAAAAGTTTTGACCGCTTGCAGTTGTACTTTCAGTTCTTCATCTGATGAAATATATAGTTTTAAATCATCTACAAAAAAAGGATGATAAGTCTTTACACTTTGTTTTTTTCTGGGAGCCAAATTGTAGCCATGGCCTAATCTGTTAAGCAGACAGCTTAATGGGTTAAGGGCAAGGCAAAAGAGTAGCGGTGACAGACAGTTACCCTGCAATATCCCCCTTTGAATATTTATCCCTGGAATAATAATTTATTCTTTTCATGGCTTAACTGCAAAGTGGTTTGCCACTGTTTCATGGTTGCTGTAACGTAATCGATCAGTGTAGGGTATATCTTATACATTTTAAGCACTCTTATCTATGAATGTGGGATACTGTCAAATCCCTTTTTGTAGTCTGTCCATGCCATACTTAGATTCATCCCCTTTTTACAGTTCTCCATTTTGACTTTAACAACAAGTGATCTTTTGTTCCCTATGATTTTTTTATTATCCATTTCTTCTATTGCCGTGATTGAGTTTTCTTCTAAATGACTATAAACTCTGTCGGCATTAATTCCAGAGTATAGTTTACATGTCATTGGAAGGTGAGTTATTGTTATATAGTTTTTAGGATATTTTGCAGGTTTGCTCTTAATTAGGAGCATTGTTTTTCCCTTTGTTAACCAGGCTGGTGTCTCTTCAGGATGCACATATAAATAGTTCTTAATGAGGGCTAAATTTTCACGCAAAGATGTTAATACTTTTAGCCAAAACTTAGGTACTGCATCTGGGCTTGGTGCTTTCCAATTAGGAGTTTTTCATAACTTTGTTTCAATCTCTCTGGCCTTTACTTTATCCCGTTTCATATCCTGTACATTTGAACTTTTTATTCTTTCTTTTACCTCTTTGTTCTATTTAGCATATTTGTTATGTTCCACAGGATCTTCATAGATATTTCTCCAAAATATATCTATTTCTCTTTTTTTTGGTGGAGTTTCAATTCCTTTTGCCTTGTTTCCCAATTCTCTATAAAACTTTTTTGGGTCATCAATAAGTTGTTCATTTTGCACTTTTCTTTTCTATTTATCTACATATCTTCTAAGTTTTTCTGCCTGTGTTGATATTTAGTTTATTATTTCTGATAGTGCATGTAGATCCTGATCTGTTATAATACTATGTGCTGCTTTTATCACATCTATCCTTCTGAATATTTTTATTGACTTGTTCCCTCTTCTGTACTCTTTTAACAGTGACACTTCTCATCTTAATTGCTTTATAGTTTTCTCTATTCGATGCTCCCATGATAGCATTTGATTTCTTCCCTTCATCTCCCTTACTGCCCTGTGTTCTTGTGGTAAGACTTTATCTGTTCTTAATTTAGCTGCACAGTAATATATCTTATTTACTTCTGTTATATCGCTTGAATCTCTATGGACAGTCCTAATTACCATGTTCATTTGTTTTATCAAACTTGTAACTTTTTTGGTTTTATTGACCTTCTGTAGTCTATTTATTTCACTGGTCTTAATATGTCTCTCCAGCTCTATTAAATCAAGCAACTCTTCTCAGATCATTTTCCTTCAAAACTGAGAGCACATTCTTTGTTCTCCATTTCCTGTGGGCATTCTATAAAAAGTTTCAGAGCATCTTCCTGTGCCACATTCTCTTCAGTTTCATCCAGTGTCATCTGTTGCTCTTTCATATTGAAATTCACTGGCCTATCACTCCACAGCATTGACTGTGTCAGAGTTGCCAGCTTCCTGTTCCTTCCCTTGCTGTCTAACTCCAACTGAACTTTTGTACTGATTTCCTATGGAAGGCTCCAAAGTATCTTCATATGGCAATTGATCAGATGCTTTCTGTTCCACTTGTATCTCCTTAATTTGGGTGTCCATTGTTCTATCCTGCTATGATGTTATCTGAGTTAAATTTTCTACACTAAATCCTTCACTTTGCAGGTAATCCACAACCTCAGTTTCAGTTTCCTTAATTTCTCCACTACTAATCCTCTTTTCTACTTTTTCTCTTTCTTATTTTTTGTATTGTAAAATTTTCCATGTCCAGATGCCTTTGCCTGTATTTCTCTTCAAATATCTTTGGCACTGCTCTTTTTGTATTGATTAGTTTTGCTTTCTCTTTTCAATAAACATTGCACCATATTATATCTCCTTTTCTTTCTCATGTCCATATTTCTTCTTCAGATGTCTCCTGCTCCTCCTGTTTCTCCTTACTTGAAGGACTCGTTGTTCCATCATGCTGTGATATATCCTGTGTTAGACGTTCTACACTAAATCCTTCACTTCACAAGTATTCCACAACTTCAGCTTATATGTTATTTAACGTCTACTTGGCTAATCTTCTGTTCTATGTTCCCTCTTATTTTTTTATTGTGAAATTCTCCATATCTGGATGCCTTTGCCTGTATTTCTTTTTGAATATCTTTGGGGCTGCCTTTTTTTGTATTGAGTAATTTGACTTTCTCCTTTCCATAAATATTGCACCATAACAAATCTCTCTTTCTTTCCTATGTCCATATTTCTTTTTCATACCTTTTGAAAGTCTCTAGATTTTGTTCTATATGTTTTCACATTTCATCAGTCACTTTTTTTTCAAATGGCCCAAGGTTTCTTTGTCTAAATAGTGTTTCTCATGGATCTGTTGTATTAATGAACACAAATTTGCATTTAAAGCTTCTTACAGTTTTTTTTTGTGGAAGTATTTTTCTTTCTTCTAATTTCTCTCCTAATCTTTTCATACATCTTCTGTCTGGAAATTCTGGGCTTGTTGTATAATAGTAACAACACACAATTTCTTTCTTATTCCTCAGTAGTCCACTCTATTGTCTGTATGGCTCTTTTTTGGCCTATCAGTTTTTGTGATTTCTGTGGACTGCTACTTCCTTTTTCAATGGGGGGGGGCACCCTCCTCCTGGCCCTGCTCTAGCCTCATTTTAGGAATGTTTCCATGTCTTAAGGATTCTACACTTTTATTTTTTTCCAGTCTTTTCATCATTGCACTTACCAGGATTGGGCACTTTTTTTATCCTAGGTCTTGTGCATGCAGCTATCTTTTTTATTTTTAACCTACTTCTGTCTATGATATATGCTATGTAAAATACACTCTCTATATCAGTGTCATCTTGGTGAGATTTTGTGAAAAACTGGGTCTACCTTGTGAAGGTGCTCACCAAGACTCAAAGTTGAATTCACTTCCAGCAATACTATCCTTCTTTGTTTGCTGATTTATCATCTCTCCATTCAAACTCCTTATATATTCTGTATAGGTTCATAGGTTGGTACTGGGCTATCTGCCCGAAGGCATATATTAGCCCAGCCACATTGTGCGGTATTCACTGCCCCTTTAGTAGTTCCCTAGACCCTTGTACTAGCAGCTGGTACCCTTGGCCCCTATCTAGTAGTGCTGTTGGTGTGATCCCTGGTGTGAAGTTTCTGTTGTTTGTTGTATGGTTGTTGCTATTCTCCTTTAGGATCTGCATCTAAAATCCCACTCTCTCGCTCTGTTTCTTGAACTTCCCTCTCACTTCATCATCATCCCTTTCCACTTAGAATTATAACCTTCTGCTTGTGTTATGTATATGAGCCTTAGTTGTGTAGCTCTAAAATATCCCTTCCAATCAGGTAAATCCAAACCACCATGTTCTATTGCAAGGATCAGCTTAAACTACTTACCTCCTGCCCTCCTTCTCTCCAAGATAAATTCCTTCAATTCTTTATTAATTATTGTCCACAATTTCTCTTCAGGTTGATAAACATATGACTGACTGTATACAAGACTAAAGGAACTAAAAACATTTTCACTGTTTGTACCTTACTATCCATATCCATAAACAGGAGATTCCAGTGTCTCATTTTTGTATTACCTTTTGCTTAGTCTCTTCCAACATATCCTTAGCTTCCATAACAGAAGCCTTTTTAATACATACTCCTAATTATATCATCTTATCATGTCCCCATAAATATGGGTATTGCTGAACCAATTTGTGTGTGGGTACATAATTTACAACTATAGCCTCTGTTTTATCTTGATCAATTTTATATCCTGAAAAAATGTGAATCATCATCATCATCAACCCCCTTTTTCCACTTTTCTACATGAGGTTGGGGTGTTGTGTTAACTGTCACCATCCCTCTCTCGATTCAGTCCACACTCCTGCCTTCTTTGATACTCATGTCTGACTGTTGCACATCTTCTCTCACATAATTCATCTACCTCTTTGCTGGATGCCCTCATTTCTTCTTACCTTCTTCCTATCTGTCCCAAATCTTTTTCAAAAGATTGCCTTCTTCTTTTCTGCATATGTGCCCAAACCACAGTAATATGTTCTTTTTGATCTTTTCTGCAACTGGAGCCACTTTAGCTTTTGTTGTTATGTCCTCCTTTCTTCATCTGTCACATAGTTTGCATTCTACCACCCATCTCAAGCACTTCATTTCCATGACCTCTAGCTTCCTCATCTGCTGTGTCTTTACTGTACAGGTTTCTGTACCATACAGTAGTACTGGTCTTACCACTGTTTTGTACACCTTACTTTTCAGCTGCTTTGGCATTCTTCTGCTATATACTATACATAACACTTTATGCCAAATGGCTGCAGCACCTCTGATTCTAGCTTTGACCTCCTCATTCAGACTTCCCTTCTCGTCAACCATCCCTCCCAGATAACGGAAGCTGTTAACCTGTTCCACTATCTTCCCCTCTATCTCAGTTCTCAGCTTCTTCTGATTTCTCCAATTTGTTGCCATTACCATTCTTATCTGTACTTAGTTTCATCCAATGCACCATCACGTTTGCATTCCATCCCCCTGTCCTTTGCTGAAGTTCTTGCTCAGAGTCTGCATGTAATGCAACATCATCTGCATACAGCAACTTTGTTGATCTGACCCATCTGACCTGTTTGCTAATGTAAATCTAAAAAGATATGAAATTGTCTCAAAATCTTCTACAACACTGAGATGTCCTTTTCTGGATTTAGCAGGTACAAAATATTATTATCTGCAAATAAAAACATTTATTGATTACCATACCAATTATATCATTGGATTTCTGAATCACTTATTTTCTTTGCCAATGGTTCTAAAATATAAAGCAAATAACACAGGGGAAAGAGGACACTTCTGCCTAGTTCCTCTCTTCAAACACAGCTTATCTGAGAACTATTCCACATAAATTCTTGCCTGTGATCCTTCACATATCCTACTAATTAACCTTATTAGTAGATCAGGGAATGCAAATTGCTTCCAATGCCCTTCTCATAAAATCCCAGCTTACTCTGTCAAATACTTCTCTGCATCAAGATCCACCAACAACAGAGGTATTTTCTTATATTTTGCTTCCCTCTGGATCAACATTATTTCATTAATGTTGTCAAGTGTTTGCCTTCTCGCCACAAAACCAGACTGATCCATATCTATTAATTCTGGCAACAACTTTTCCTTTCTTCTAGCTATATAGACATAGACACTTTATGATCATGGTTTAAAATTGAATTGGGTCTATATGAAGCTGGGTCTGAAGGCCATCTTTAGGTAACACTGCCACAAGTGCTTTCTTCCAAGTTGTTGGTGCTTCCCTTCCTAGTTATTAATTCATTTGATCACAAACAAACATCTGATGTCTACAGTCACAGTCATATAAGTGGCTGTAATTGACTGGTGTGTATGTGTGTGTGTGTGCCTGCCTGTCTGTGTCTGTGTGCATATATGTATGTATGCATGGGTGGAATGGAATCTTTCAGTTGTCCCTTTTTTGACTTTTTTTTCCTCTGTCCCCTGAAAAGTTTAATTTTCTGGTAAATCACTGGGGGTTACAGTGAGCCAATAAAGTTAGACATTATTAATTTTATTCAAACTAAATGAAAAATAAACAAATAAAAAATAAAAATCCAATAACAAATACTAAGCGCTTTCACCCATTACCACAGTGGGCATCTTCAGAGTACGACAGACATAAAATACAACCTCCTAATATACACCGTAAGAAGCACAATGCCCTAATGTAGCAACCAATAAATGACTCCAATTAATTCATGCAATTAGATACATTAGTTAAACCTCACTTTGTTCTTATTTAAAATACAACAGAATAAAAAAATGATCTAAAAATATTGTAGTTAAACTCACATCTATATACATTACCAATGACTTGGTCATACTGTGTATGATAATATTGAATATATGATATAATTTAAAATGTATAATATATAATATATATATAATATATTGTCTCTTCATAAATATCACATAAATAAAATAACAGTTGTTAAACAATTGATGTGTTAATAAAAAAATTAAAAACATTGAGCTTAAAAATATGTATAAATATATAAATATGTAAATAAATAAATAAATACAAATACCATAAAAAAACACATATCAGAAGTATCAAATAAATCATATACAATAGGATTTATGTTTTAATATGCTGGCTATGGAGATGTGGTCATTGATTCCTGGTGGGTTGGTGGCATCCAATCTCAGTTGCCATAGACATTCTTTGGCTTCCAATAAATTTTTATCATCACCCCCGTTTTTGTTGTTAGGAATACAGTCAATTACAAAAAATATAAATCTCTTGAACTGATTACATTTCTGGCTGTGTGTATATAATGAACTCACTGTTTTTTTGTTCTTAATGTCCCTTATGTGTTCCAGTATTCGTTCCCTTAGTTTCCTGATGGTCTTCCCTACATAATATGTGGAGCAACTTGTACATGTCGCTATATAGACCACCATCTTGGTATTGCAGTTGCAATAACCAGGACATCTAATAGTTCTCCCATAATTCTGAACTACTACATAGGGTCCATCATTTATAAACTTGCAAGTACTACATAGGCCACATTTACTCATTTTTGACATTTTGTGTATATTCTTATTGGTACCTGTCTCTAATAATTGCTTCAGATTCATACCCCTACTATATGTTATCTTGGGGTAACTACCAATAATATCCGTGAGTTCTGTTTTATTCTTGAAAACACTAAACCATGTCTCCTGAACTATATTAGAAATTTTAGATGCTGTTTCATTAAATGGAAGTATCAACGCATCCCTTTTCTTTCTCTTTTCGTTGTTTGATGTAGCACTATCTATTCCAAATTTAATAACAGGTTTATATATTTGATTTCTTTTAAACATCACCTCTTTTTTAATGTTATACAATAATTCCTGAGGGTAACCCCTATCACAAAACATATTAATTAGTTTATCAATTTCATCTTGAAATAACCTATCATCACTCACTATTCTACATAGTCTGACCATCTGCCCTTTTACTAAGTTCTTTTTTTGAAATTGGGGATGGCAGCTATCATAGTGCAGGAATGAATTTGAATAGGTCTTCTTTCGGAATATGTTGGAATCAATTCAACTGAGAAGCTATATTTAACTGAGATGCAGGCAGAACTTTTTACTCTGCATTCCACGCCGGGTACTAGCCTAGTAGTTCCGTCGGCTAGTAAAGGTTCAGCGGCTACGGCAGGTGGAGGGTTAAATCCAGGCAACACACAGACAGTTAACCCACCCTCCAGTGAATGCTAGAGGCGGCATTACTGAAGTTACAGCTGTTGAAAAGCAAGCAAACATCAACACATGGTTGGCGGGTCTGGTTTTAAACAGCAGAATGGTTACAGGCAACAGTAACAACATGGGCTCTTTGAACAAACAGCTCATTGAGTTTGAAAAAACTTTGAAGCTGTTTAAATCGCTCCAAATGGATAACGCTTTCTTGGAGAGATCTATCGAGTTGCAACAAGTACCCAAAGGATTAAGGGTTTTCAAAATGCTGATAGGTTTCGAGGAGGGAAACCAGTTTTTTGAAGATCTGACAAGTCTATTTGATAGAACAGGTATGGATCTTATGAGACTTATTATCCGTAACAACAATACTAAATTAGTTACATTAAGGGAACAGCTTTTGGTGTTAAATACAAGCATTACTAACAATTTACTTTTTGACTTCAATAAGTTTCATTTTGAGAACATTTTAAAAGACATGGATCATTTTGTGAATAAGGGGCTTGAAATTAAAAACAACAAGCTCTTACATGATACTAACGAATATGCTAACAACAGAGCTTATGTACATTATAAAGCCTTTAAGAATAGAAGGCAAATGGTAGGAAATGATAGAACTGACACAACACACCCTCAACAGAAACTACTATGAGGGAACCCAATATGACCCATGCCAGGGTTAATAATAGAGAGGAGGAAGAAGTTTTTTTAGAACAGCAGCCTCTCAAGTGGTCCAACCGGATTCGCAACCGGTATCAAGGCCAACAACACCAGCAGGGTTACTACGAGGGATCAGGGGGTCACCAGTTCAACCAAAGGCACCCCACAACATCTTGTATGACAACACGATACAACAACAGATAGGTGCAGAATTTGATTTTGCTGGACACCCTAATGACACCTGGGCCAATATCAATACAGAAACTTCCACTGGTTGCCCAGGGCATGGTGATATGGTTTCCTCTGTTGAGCAATTTTCTGACTTTATGCATGACAATGACTTAACACTTTCACCATCAGATTTCAGTGTTAACAATGATATTGCAGATCATAACACCACCTCAGATATTGATGAAATGTGTTTGCTTAAACAATCTTGTTTTGTAATAGAAAATGGTCTTTTTTCTATTTACAGTTATACTGGAAATGACCTTACATCCAGTCACATTACATTATTAAAGAAAGGGTTCACGTTCATCCCTCAATTTAAATATGATATAGGCAAAATCTTGATTAACTTCAGATTGTATATTAGATTGTTGAATTTGAAAATGTTTTTTGCCAACAACACTAGTCCTAGGACAGATGATGGATTTTTGACATTAAAAAGAACAAGCACTTTTATACCCCCGCAAAATCCCATGATACACCTTTTTGAAATTTTATGTGAAACACAAATACATAGATGTGTTAAGAAGGAAATTACAGCACATGATAATTTGACCTCAGCAGAGAGATTCTGTTTAAAGGAATTAATCTCAACAGATAAATATAGGGTAATGAAACCGGATAAGGGTGGCGGGGGTTGTGGTTATGTCCAACACAGACTATTTAAGTAAAATGACATTTATGCTAAGTGACAACAACACATATGAAAAGGTTTCTAAGTATGAGGTGTATAGGGCATACACCAAACTTGACTGGCAGTTACATGAATTTTTGATGGATGGTGTATTAAACAAAGAAGAATATGATTATTTGATGGTTGAGATACCGACTACACCATCCATCTTTGGCGCAAAATCTACAAAGATGTGAATAATCCACCTTTTAGGCCCATAGTTTCAGCCAAAGGTTCTAAAACAGAAGCCATGCCCTCATATGCGGATTTTCACTGCAAAGGCATTCAGAGCCAGTTACCCCACATACTCAAAGAAACCTGGCATTGCCTTGATGTTGTGAGACAACGCTCATCTGACATTAACTCTGATACAATTATGGTCACAATAGATGTTATTAATTTATTTTCTGTTATACCACATGCCTTAGGATTAGAAATGTTTGAAGCAAATTTATCAAGATTTGGAAAAATGCATACTGTTAAACATAAGCTTATAGCGAAACTTACAGAAATGGTTTTAAACAACAATTTTATCTTTCTTGATGGTGAGTACTACAAACAGAATACAGGGGTGGCTATGGGTGCTAGATGTGCCCCTATATATGCAATTTGGTACTAGCATTTTGGGAAACACAGTTCCTTTTCACCTGTGTTTATTGGTCCAAAATAGCATTATATTTATGATACCTGGATGACATACTCATTTTTTGGAAAGGGAACAAAGAAGAAATCCAGGAATTTGTGGAGTTTTTGGGTACTACCGCCACCTTCTTGAAATTCACCAGTACGATTTATGACAACAGATGTGAATATTTGGATATATTATTCTATACAGAAGAGAATAGAATTGATTCCAACATATTCCAAAAGAAGACCTATTCGAATTCATTTCTGCACTATGATAGCTGCCATCCCCAATTTCAACAAAAGAACTTAGTAAAAGTGCAGATGGTCAGACTATCTAGAATAGTGAGTGATGATAGGTTATTTCAAGATGAAATTGATAAACTAATTAATATGTTTTGTGATAGGGGTTACCCTCAGGAATTATTGTATAACATTAAAAAAGAGGTGATGTTTAAAATAAACCAAATATACAAACCTGTTATTAAATTTGGAATAGATAGTGCTACATCAAACAACGAAAAGAGAAAGAAAAGGGATGCGTTGATACTTCCATTTAATGAAACAGCATCTAAAATTTCTAATATAGTTCAGGAGACATGACTTAGTGTTTTCAAGAATAAAACAGAACTCACTGATATTATTGGTAGTTACCCCAAGATAACATATAGTAGGGGTATGAATCTGAAGCAATTATTAGAGACAGGTACCAATAAGAATATACACAAAATGTCAAAAATGAGTAAATGTGGCCTATGTAGTACTTGCAAGTTTATAAATGATGGACCCTATGTAGTAGTTCAGAATTATGGGAGAACTATTAGATGTCCTGGTTATTGCAACTGCAATACCAAGATGGTGGTCTATATAGCGACATGTACAAGTTGCTCCACATATTATGTAGGGAAGACCATCAGGAAACTTAGGGAACGAATACTGGAACACATAAGGGACATTAAGAACAAAAAAACAGTGAGCTCATTATATACACACAGCCAGAAATGTAATCAATTCAAGAGATTTATATTTTTTGTAATTGATAGAATTCCTAACAACAAAAAAGGGGGTGATGATAAAAATTTATTGGAAGCCAAAGAATGTCTACGGCAACTGAGATTGGATGCCACCAACCCACCAGGAATCAATGACCACATCTCCATAGCCAGCATATTAAAACATAAATCCTGTTGTATATGATTTATTTGATACATCTGATATGTGTTTTTTATGGTATTTGTATTTATTTATTTATTTATTTATTTATTTATTTACATATTTATATATTTATACATATTTTTAAGCTCAATGTTTTTAATGTTTTATTAACACATCAATTGTAGTTTAACAACTGTTATTTTATTTATGTGATATTTATGAAGAGACAATATATTATATATAATATATATTATACATTTTATATTATATCATATATTCAATATTATCATACACAGTATGACCAAGTCATTGTTAATGTATATAGATATGAGTTTAACTACAATATTTTTAGATCATTTTTTTATTCTGTTGTATTTTAAATAAGAACAAAGTGAGGTTCAACTAATGTATCTAATTGCACAAATTAATTGGAGTCATTTATTGGTTGCTGCATTAGGGCATTGTGCTTCTTACGGTGTATATTAGGAGGTTGTATTTTATGTTTATCATACTCTGAAGATGCCCACTGTGGTTATGGGTGGAAGCACTTAGTACTTGTTATTGGATTTTTATTTTTTATTTGTTTATTTTTCATTTAGTTTGAATAAACGGGATCCTGCTTGACACTGTGCTGCCTGCAATTGTGTTAACAGTTCTGGTTTTTGGTATTATTAATTTTATACTTCTTATTGATCAGAAAATGTATTTTGATGGAAAACCTCTTGTTCTATTAACTTTTAAGTGTATTATGGTTCTATTAACAACTTGTTTCTAATTTTGAGTTTTAGTCCCTTCATTTTTTATGTCTTATCCAGAAATTTTGAGCAAAGATACCATAGAAGCTCTCCATTGTCATTAATTTTGCCTCATATTTTGGTCTGTGTTCTTGTAAATTTTGTGGTGCTCTAACAAATCAATGAGGATTACAATTACTGAAGAAGGGTAGTGATGTGAGTTTCAGACTTAGTAGCCTTTAAAAAAAACATGTTGATTCAAAGCCTGGAGGAAACTGGAGCACCCAGACAAAACCCACACGAAGGACATGCATACTCCGCACAGAAAGCACGCCAGACAAGAATCAAACTGGAGAACCTCATGGTGTGAGGTAACAACACTACTACTGCACCATCCAAAAACCACATGCTCCCTGTCAGAGAATCAAACCCCAGTTTCTTAGATGACAGGTGGGAATGCTCACCACTATACTAACAAGGAAGACAATATCTGTGATTCTAGTCCTTTGACTCTCATTATTTGTAAATTTCTCTTTGATCCTTGAGCTAAAATATTGAGACATGGAGGGGCTGGGGGTTGCATTAGGTTGCACACTGTATTCTGTCAGAAATGACCTGAGAAGAGTAATTCCTGTGTGGAAGTTATTTATTTTTTATTCATTCATTTGAGGTTGACAGTCATACAAGTGTCTGCAATTCATGGTTTTGTGATGTGTGAGTTGACATAGATGCTTTCAACTTTCCCTTATTTTGCAGAATGTCAGCTATTCCTCATATTTTGATCTGCTCCATATAAAGTTTGTGTTTTTCTTTCCAGCAAATCAATAAGGACTATAGATAACCAGTTTCAAACTTAATAGACTTCAAATGCAAATCCTGTTATTCTAGCAAGCTTTGAAGTTTATAAAAGAACTTGCTGTTCATCCCTGATTTTGGCTTTGTTTAGCTTTTTCCTTGATTCTTGAGCTCCGAGTTTGAGACTTATGGGGTGGGAAACGTATTTCTCATCCTGGGAAATTGATGATCTTGCACATTTGTATATAGTTATCAGGATCTGCATCTATTTAATATGTTAGAACATGATAATATGATGCATATAGCTATTTGTTCCTTACACTGATGTTTCTTCCCATCTATACTTGTAAGCTGGTTATATTTCATCTGTAGTTATTTGTTCTTTGACAATTCATTTATTTACCAAAATTCAGACACATTGACATTTTGTGTACTTCTGAAGCCATTCAGTATTTCCAGACATCCATTCCAGAAATTCCTTAATTGTTTTGTTTTAATTCTCTTCACCTATACCATCAATCTTCTTTGTTACCCTTTTGATCCATTTGTTCTTCTGCTACATTATTTTACATCATTGCCAGCCAGGACAAGAATCAGGCTGAGGCAAGTCACCATCTTCAGGCAATTTGAATGTTTCCCTATCATCTGTCTTACTCCAACTTCTGACATACAATGATGGTGGTACAGGCAAGCCATGGATGATCTGCTGGTGGATGCTCTTATTGTTATCGCAGCGAGATTAAGGTCTCTTACCTTCTAATAACCCTAGACAGAAATCCTGTTCCTACTGCCAGGATAGTTGAGTTTGCAAAACTGCCTGTCCTTTTCAGCTCTCCCCACTGACTCTTCTGGGGTTAAGTCTGCTAATCAAATCCAAGACTTCTGGCTCCTCCCATTTGTTAAAAATAACTTCAGATATTTCCTACTGGTATTCTATTCGACGTACAGACTATGCTCTCATTAGATATGCCCAACATCATTTTCCAACAAAGAACATTTTTCTTTCATCTTTGATTCCTGAAAATTGAGTTATCTTTTGCAGCAGTACATTGTTGACGAGTCAGTATCTTTCATAATCAAATGAAGGTGTCCAGCAAATAAATAGATGGATTGTGTGAGAGAGGACATGTGGCAGTCAGGCATGACTGTTGAAGGAGTGGCACTGAACTGAGACAGATGACATAAAACCCTGACCCCATGGAGAAAATGGGAGAAAAAAGAGGTTGGATTACAATGAGTTTGAAAGTCAATGACTCTAATGTTATACTCAAGAATGTCAAACTGCTTAGGAAGGCATTGGACCTGACTAATAAAAAGGATGCAGGAACTTTCAAACCCTGGACCCACAGCTCTGTCTGTGATTGCACATGCACTTTGACAGTTCTCTCTCGCTCTCAAGTCTCTTCTTCCCAGCATCATGTCTCCTTCATTTTGGCATATAACGTGGATTGATTTTGAAGCAAAATATTTGGTTTCCTTATAAGCAGTATTTCATGCTTTAACCAGACCATTCATAAAGCAGTCTAAGCTTTATTCTTTTGACCCAGTTCTCTTGAAGTATATAGTTTTATGTGCTGTTTCATGTAATTCCCAAGTGATGATAGATGATGCTTTTTACTGGGCTAGTCTTCAAGCTGGATGAATGTTCTTTGGTCCCTCAACTTTGGAGGATGCTCAATGGTCCCATTATAAACATAGTTTTTGAACATGAGCAGTGGTAGGTGTACATCCCATTCTTCATCATGTGATTTGCTAAATTTCAGACTACATTTTAGTACTAGAATTTACACAGCATGTGTACAGCATTAAGACTGATGGACAATAAGGGTGCATTAAGTAGACATACAAAATGATGCCCAGATTTTAAAACATTTTAATCTTGGTGTTAAAAAGGTAGAACATTGTTTCAGAGGTACTGGGATGCTAAATTGAGGAAACAGCAATTAATTTGTCAATTAAAATTGGATGCTACCACAGCACCAGGACTGAACATAACAGTGAATATTGAAAGAGTATTTAAATTTATGTGCGCAAAGTTAGTTTTATTTATGAATTATGAATAACTTAATTTTATGCAATATATAATGTTTAGAATTTATATGTATGCAAATATATTTTCATTTAAAAATTGTCAGAAATATGTTTTGAATTAGTTACTAATGAGGTGTCACATGGTAATGTCACATGACTCTAAGCTGAGGTTTTTATTTCATGGAGTTCTATCAAAGTCTAAAAGTTTGTTTGTTTTTTTTTTCTTTATGAAAAGTGTTTAACTATAACTCAGTGGTTTTAAGGTATGCATTTAATTTATTATTAAAGTGTTTCTAACTTTCATCCCTATGACTTCTTCATGTACATCAGTTACCTGAATTTTAGTTATACTATAGGATTTTAAAACACTATTGGAAATGGTTCTTTCAGAAGCTGGTAAGTAACATGTGGGAGTACTCTATTATTTGATTACTTGAGTGTGACACAGAAAATAAGCAGTCAAAGCCATCTTCATTTCACTAACAACTTTCACAAACACACACACACACACACACACACACACACACACACACACACACACACACAGAACCAATAGTCATGTTACAGTTTGAGATACTAAACCAGCACACTAAAAATAGATGTGGCATTTTGCATACACACTCACGTGCATGTGACTGTGTGGTGTGTGTGCGTTTAACATCACATTCATCTTCAGCAAGCTGGTAAGCTGGTAATTAGAATGTCATACTGTATCATGCATAACTTTATATTATACATGTATAGGCAGCTAAAGTAATTGGGCTTTGATGGCTTAACGTCTGTGTCACACTCGAGTAAAGAAAATACATTTCCATCTGTCTGTTAATTTACCTGATAAGAATAATAGAGTATTATGTAACAGGCAAGATCTGAATGAGTTGCCACATTGTTTTCACTTGTTCTTTGAGTATTAGAAATACACACACACACACACACACACACACACCCACACGCACACGCACACACACACATATATAAACACACACACACGTGTATATATATATATATATATATATATATATATATATATATATATATATATATATATATAGGTCTCCTTTGAAATCTCGAAATACTGAAAGATCAACTTTCTGTATCTCAAGATGAAAATAACGAAAGTGTAGTTATTCGAAACTGGATTTTATCAAAAGTTAGTTTACTGAATCTACGGTTGTTGTGGTGTGGTATGTGGTTTGCTGTGTCTTTAAGGTGCAGTGTGATCTGGGATTTAGACATGGCAGCCGATGTGTGGTTGTGTATGGAGATTCAGGTAGGCTTTTCCTGTTTATGGGTTTTAGGTATATACATACATATGCTACTTTTGCTCTTTGTTGGTTATTAGGTTTACCCAAAGTTTGAAACAGTCCCTTGTTCATACTGCCCCACACCAATACAGCTTGATTAGCCTTCAGAAAACTTACATAAGATTTTCTAATTATTTTAGATATTTAAAGCCATTTGATGTTTCACAACATAAAGCTGAATACTACTTGTGTTGTTCTGGGAATGCATGCAGACTATATTTTTTTCTGAACCTTTCATTGCTGATTTTATATGTTGCTGTAGCTTGCTTGTTTCTTTTTGTCACTTGCAGCCCACTTCTTGTTTTCCAGCAAGTACAGGAATTCCTTTTTTCCTTAAGGGAGTCTAGTATTCAGTAAAAAGGAATTTCAAATGTAGTTTTACATCTGTTCAGTAGAAACATAGACCCACTGTTAACATTTTGAGGGTCCTAGTAAGCTACAGCCTGGGGAAATCCTAGCAGTAGCTGCACTTTCACATTGCACTTTTACCCACATAACATTGACCCTTTCACAATCCCTTTTTCCCAGTTTTCCCACCAGTTCATCATCTCCATCTTCTCTCACTTCCCTGCATCTTAATTGTCCCTTCTCTCCTACCTTCAGTGGCCTCTTATGCCCCTTTTCAGTGCTTACATGCCTACTTACAAGAGATGGCTCTAACATAAGCATGTTTCTCTATCAAACTGCAGGGAGAATGATTTGTACATGTTTTACTGATAGAAACTTTTGTAGTACATTAAGGTATGCAATTCTCCAGAGGCCCATTCATGCAGCCATCACTGTCAGACATACCTGGTGTTACTGCCTTTAAATGTCATGGTCTGCTCAAAATACTGTTCACACTAATATCTGTTCCGCACTTCATCCTCAAGCTATGACTGTAAAGCTCCAGCTTATCACGCCCAATCAATATTCATGAATTTATGTATGAACAAAGTAAACAAAAGTTTTACAAGAAACAAGTTAGTAGTACGCAATATCCTGTTACCTCCATCTGTGAATACTCAACATAAATAACCATAAACTGCATCTATGTTTCTAGGAACAAGAAATAAACATTAATATTAATATTAGCCTGTAAATGTGTCTATGTCACTAGTGATCATGCAATAAAGGTTTAAAAAAAAATTAGCCAGACAAGCATCACAAACTAAATTGCAGTGCATCACCCCTACAAAAAGCCTTGCCTAATCATAAAAGCCCATAAGAGAAAATATGATTTAGCTTAGGATTCTAAGATGGCTACCATCCTATAGCCACTGTTACTGCCTAGCTCCTGGGGGAGATCTCTTAAAAAACAACTAATTGGGCATTGAGCTCAGTTATTGTAAGAAATATTGCAGTACTTCAATTACTCTAAACCTCTTATAACATTCCGCCACAGGAAAAGGCACTTCTGCTTCAAAAAAGTAGAGGATTAATCAGGACTGGGCGTATAATACCTTTATCTAATACTAAGCACATGGTGTGGACTCCTATACACTCTGATATAAGAGGCAATGAAAATTCTAAAAATGCCTAATGATTCTGAAAATATAGACACTGTAACTACTAACACTACATTTTTAGTTCTGGCATCACCTGAAAAAGAAATCATATCTAAAAGACCTAGAACTGGGAAGCAACTGGACTTGAGTAAACCAGCAAGCAAGACTAAAGCAGAACAAAATACAAATCTGAATGACTTAAAACTGGCTCTGCAACCAGTATAAACAGCCATACAAAACTTCTCTGATCCACTTAAAACAATCGGTGACTCCATAAATCAAATTGCTACAAGAATGGAAAAAAAAACTGAAGCAAGAGTTCTGGAAAATGAAATCAAACTGGATCATCTGCAAAATGAGTCAGAATATAACAAAAACTATACATAAAATGCAGCAAAAGTTAATCGATCTTGAAGCAAGGTCCAGAAGAAATGACATTATAATAACAGGAATTCCTAAACAGATAGATCAATCTAATCTTGTAACTACTGTTCACCAGATCTTTGCAATACTTCCTGAAAATCCATCTGTGGTCAAACACATAATTATAGAAAGAGCACCTAGAGCAATCTGTTTCTCATAATCTACTGATAAACCCAGGCAGGTGCATGTCAAGCTTCTAAACTATCAGGATGTCTCTAAAACACTTTCCTCAGCCAAAAAGAAAAAATCCATTAACTGGAATGACAATAAAATATACTTCTCTCAAGATCTCCCTTTGCCTCTTAGTAGACGATATGAGACAGAGAATAGCTGGAGTTTTTTGAGTCTGTCCGTGTACAACGTGTGTTTAAGGCCTAGGATCCTCTTTGTGAGGTACTTTTGTGGCCTTTCCAGCTGCTGCAGGTGTTTAGTGAGGTACATGCCAAAGGGAAATTACACTCGATAACTGGCCTAATGAGGGAAGAGTAGAGAGAGATGATGACCTCTTTCTTCCTGGATGCAAAACCCTTTGTAATGAGATGTGCCACATAGAATGACTTTCTAACCACAGTGGCAATGTGATGGTTGAAGGAGAGGTTGCTGTCAACCTGTGTCCCCAGATCTCTTATAACGCCTTCAGTGTTCAGTGGGCTCCCATCAATGTGGTAATTAGTGGGAACTGAGTTTTTCCCAAAGGAGATGGCGACGCATTTTTTGGCATTAAGCTTAAGGCCATGGTTTTGACACCAGTCATTGGTCTTGGTGAGGCCTTTCTGTAGGATGTCTACATCACTTGGAGAGTTAATAATGGCTTCCAGCTTGCAGTCATCTGCAAACTTGGTCAGACACAGTCCTTCCATGTTGACCTGGGCTTCTGAGAAGTAGATACCAAACAGGAGAGGACCCCAGACCGATCCCTGTGGGTTCTATCTGTGAGCCAATTTGCAACCCACCTAGTAATATAGGGGTTGATGCCTAGTTTGGTGAGTTTATCAATAATTCCTTAGTGGGGAATGATATCAAAGGCCTTGGTCAGATCAAGGTAGGCTGTATGAGCTGTCTTGCCATCATCCACACCTCTGGTAACTGACTCAAAGAAGTCAACCAGGTTGAGCAGGCATGATCTACCTTTCACAAAACCAAATTGCATGGGAGCTAGAGTTTGGAGATTCCCTATATCCTTGTTAATTAGTCCATGATGATGTGGTCCATAGCCTTACATATCAGACTCATCAGGCTAATGGGGCGATAATTCCCAGGGTCTGTAGTTGCTCCCCCTTTATGGAGAGGGATGATTGTAGCAGTGCACCATTCTGTAGGGACAAAGCCTGAGGTGAGGCTGTGATTGAACAAGGGACACAGATGTGGTGCCTGTTTACCTTATAGTTCATGTAGAATACATCCAGTGATATTGTCAGGTCCCATGGAAGCTGTATTCTTGGCCTTGGACAATGCAGCTTTAACCTGTGCTGCAGTAATGCTGGGTGCCTGGCATTCCTCCAGTATTGTGATTGGTCCTTTTGGGGGGGAGAAGGGTAAAGTTGGCACAGAATCTGTTGGCCAGTATGTTGGCAATATCTGTTGGCTCAATATAGGAGGTACCATTGTGCAGTAACTCAGAGAAAACCTGAGTATTGCCGTGGGAAATTTTGATATACATCTATAGAAGTCTTTGTGGTTGTTTTTAGTGTCTGACACAATTTTGCCTTCATAGCTGGCTTTGGAGATTTTGATGAGGGATCTCATGTTTTTGTTGAGGCTAATAAGGGAGTTTTCCATGCCTAGGAACTTCACCTTTTTCTTCAACAGTGTCTTCCTTCTGTTGTAGAGATTATTGTTGGCAGGGGACTACCAGATTGGCTTCCTTTTTTTTGGAGGAGAGCATCTTGGCTCTGTTGGGTATGGCTAGTTCCATGCATTTATGTATGTGTTCATACAGTACATTGGTGTATGATTCAGCAGTCATGCATCTATTTTTCATTGACATGGGTGCCGTGAAGTTAGCCAACTCTGTTTTTAGGAGCCCAAAGTCAGCTTTGGAGCAGTTTTTCATGGTGGTTACCTTTGCGGGGGGTGTGAGTGAGACGGGATTTCCATGGTGATTAGTTTGTGGTCGGATCTAACCAGGGAGGAATTGACTATTGGTGTAGAGCAATGGTTGCCCATGTTAGTAATAACCAGGTCAAGGATGTTGCTTCCTCGAGTTGGGGTAAGAATAAGCTGGTCCAGGGCATTGGAATTGATAAATTCCAGGAAGCGTTGGGCCAATGTATTGGTGCATGAGTAGTTTTCCCAGTTGATGGAGGGGTAGTTGAAGTTACCTAGTATGAGATTGTTAGGTCTGACCCTAATAGTTTCCAGGGTACTTACCAACATGGAGTGAGAGTCTTGGGACATGGTTTGGGACCTATAGCAGGCTATGATCTGAATCACCATCTTACCCAATGTTAGTTGTATCTGAAGTATCTCAGATGCGTTATGCTGGGCTACTAGTCTGGAGGTGTGCATATCCTTTATGAATATGGAGACACCACTGCCTTTGGAGCTTTGGTCCATGTTCTGGGGCCAAAAGGTGTGGAATGAGTTATAGCCTGGTAGCACAGGGGTGCTTTCTGCTGCTTTAAACCAGATCTCCATTATAGCACAAATGTCAATGTTCTCCATTTTGAGGAGTGCTTTGAGCAAGTGCATATTGAAATTTAGACTTCTACCACTGAGCAGCATGACCCCCAGATTCCATTTATTTATAGCTGTTATGGTGATAATTTGGTCTTTGGAACATTGCCTAAAAAAGGCACTACAGGGGGTGGCAAGAGCCTTAGCCAGTATACGGAAACCCAGGGGTGACAGATGCAGGCCATCTCTGGCAAAGCATTGAGGTCTTTCAATCATGTCATCCCAAGCAGACAGATACTGGATCCCATTAGAATGATGACAGAAACTTAGTCAATTGTTGAAGTCAATCATTTTCTGCTTGTACTGCAGTATCATTCTGGGTGACAGTAGGATGCTGCTCAGAGCTAGGGTCATACCTACCTGGGCCACATAATCTGAGAGCTCCTCCATGTCTCTTTTCATGTAGTCCGGGGAGGTGTGTCTCAGGTCATTCACACCCACATGGTCAGTGACAGAGTCGTACTTGTACTTGTTGGGGAGTGACCTGAGTGCGTGTGTTGTGTGTTGGATTCTGGCACCTGATAGACAGCTGACTGTTACCTTCTCCTTAATCAACCTAGTGAGTGGGACATCAGTGTGCCTCATTTTTGAGTCACTTATGATTAGTGTATTGTGCAAGCTGCTTTGCCTTAGGGGCTTAGGTTGAGGGGCACACTATATAGCTGAGCTTTGTGTCTTGTGGTTTGTGCTGTGTTATGGTAGTCAAGTGCATTTCTGCCTTGGAGGTCTCTGCTGTTTGGGTAGATTTCTATTAAGACCCTCCACAAAGGTGTGTGTGATTTGTGTTTTTATGTGAGAGCTGTGATGGTGGGTGTTCTGGAGGGCTATGTGTTACATGTGGTGTGGTGCAGGTTTTGACTTCCTCATGACCAGCTATTCTGGTCTTGGCTTGAGAGTGCATGGCTTCCAGTTTGGATATATAAATGCATCTATCACAAGCCTGAGTGTTGGGAGGTAAGAGGAGAGGATTGTCTGTGTACATGAGGCAGGTGCTACACTGCCTCAGAATGCCCAAGTTCACCAGGTTAATAGGAGAAAGCACAGGGAACTGGCCTATATACATGCCAGGAGGGATGGTCATTATTACTATGTACTGGAGCTGTTTCCTTATATATTCCTTTTACAGGAAAAATGTCACTCAAGGTGTCTGAGTCTGTACAGAGCACTGCCAAACACTTGAGGGGAAACTAATACATAGACCCTGAAAATTTAAGGATGAAGTATTTAGGCAGATATTCTGAAGTTAGAAAGAAATCAAGCAGTACTTACTTAAAAGTAAAGAATTAACTTGTCAAGAATGATGAAAAGAGGGGAGACACGTGAATGGCTACTGCCTGGCTACTACTAATGCTGGTCTCAGCACAGCTTCACTCTGTTGGGATACAATGCTCCTTTGTTTCTTCTCTCACCAGAAGCAAAATGTTAGCACCAATCCCAAGAAGAGAAGCAGTCTGATCCACAGTCTTGTCCCAAATGATGCAAGGGTCTGCAGGCTTGTAGCCTTTTTCTGGTAGATGCCTCAAATAGCAACCGGACCCTAGCCTTTTTCTGGTAGATGCCTCAAATAGCAACCATACCAATCAGGTACGTTAAGCACGGACACTCACTCTCCAACCAGAAAGAGTCATTAATCAATGCACTCTGCTTCTACTCTCACCAGGATCAGAATATAAACACAAATTCCAAGCTGCCACCTATAAGGCAGTTATTAAGCTTTCTGGTGATCAGCAGTCTCCAGGAAATAATGTAACTGCACTCCTTCTCTCATCAAGAGAAAACAGAAGCACTAATCCTAAGATGACTACTGAGAGGCAGACTGTGGGCTCTCCAATAACTGGTGGTTTTGCAATAAATGCTTAAAGGTAAGATGAAAAATGGTTAATCCTAAACACTGCAGTGTGCACTTGAGTTGTTAGATGAGAAAATAGGTAACTTAAGTTTTACCTGTCTAAAAGGTTAAGTTTTAATGGAAAGTCAATATTTTAAAACAGCAAGATAGATTGAAAGGGGTGGTCACTTTTGTATTTTGGTACTATGCAATACAGTAGGATGGCAAATAAATTTAAATAGTTGAAGGGGAGTGATTTCACAAAATGATAATTTTCTGCTTATTCACACCAGCCTGTAAAAGCAGAGAGGAAATGAGATATATGGTCAAACTAACATAAGAGGCAGGCAACTAGAAAGACAGTGGTGTTTAAGAACACAACAGTAACTTGGTGAGAGGCTGGGAAAATTTCTGTCTGACTCACAAGAGACAGAGTTGTGGTCTCTTTTCAAGTTTTAATATGCAGTTAAAAACAGAATACAAATAAAACACAGCGTAAAGAAAACAAGTCACAGTATACAAAAAAGGCAATAAAGTAATACAAAATACAACAAATAAAAAGCAATCTAACCTTTCCCTCACAGCAAACTGTAGCAGAGTCTGGGTGAGCCTTTCCAGTAAAGCGCTGAAATGTTTTATTTTATTCCTTAAATAGAAGGTTTAGTTCCTAGCTCCACCCCTCAGTTCACAGATGATTAACCTTAACTGACCTCTTCTAACTTATGTGTGACTCCTTAATTGAATCTGACAGCCATTATACATAAAAGAGAAAATAGACGCTATAACAGAATTCACTTCATGGTGGTAGAACTTTCTGTTAAAAAGGATAATAGTTTATTATGATACCCCATAATGTTTGAGTGACCCTGCATAGTGGGAGGTTATACGACTTATATAATGAGAATGGACTAGGTTACCAATTTTAAGCTAAAACTCTTCTGCATTTTCCAGAATAAATTATCTATACTGTTATCTGAATACAGTTAAAATACAAGCCCTTTCTCTGTTGGTTAAACAAGATCACTTACTAAGTTTGAAAGCAATTCTTCTATGTCTTATAGTTTTTCACAACAATTAAGTAATTCAAAGCTCTAGTACAGGTTTCTACGGGTTAGCCTGCTATCTGTTGTTTATGTACAATATATTTCTATGAATTTTCTGGGATTGTAAAGTGCACATCTCACCTATGAGGGTTGTCTTCTGCAAGTTTTAGAGTTTGATATGTGGGGAACTAAGATGGTTACCATCCTATAGCCACCTATTCTGGTGACTTTTCCTTCTCAGAATGGTAAGACACAATGGTTATATCAATATCTTTGTAGGTATATGTTCTGGTTTTCTAGATTCATTATATCCATTTGAGTGAAGTCTTCAACATTTTCTTTGACCCGTAGCTGTTTTTAAGAAGCAACTGGTTACTCTGGCAAAGAGTTTGGAACTTAACCTGGACAAACGTCTCATGCCTAATTGCTGATACTGCTGTTAAGTTTTGGAAATGTTTTCAATCATTGTTTCCATACTCTTATTTTTTATATGTTATTTCAGATTGTCTCTTTGTTGTTACCTCTATTTTGCTTTTCCTGTGTTTATTACTATATACATACATAGCTCGATTGTGCTCCTCAGCTGACCATTCCTATTTTACCAGCAAATGCGAGAAAATGGGAACACATTCTACTCTATTTTAGTAAGGCTGCATTGGCCAGTTGTAAAGTTTTTCTCAGCCCTGGAAAACTGCTTTACCCATGTATCACTGATATAGAGTATGCCGCTCTCTATATTTCTGTCTCATGCTTGCCTCTGATGACACCTTGCTCCAAAATATGCTTATCTGATTGAATTTAGTTGTTGAAACGAGGAGTCTTTTTGTGGGAAGTAGATTGGAGCTGCCTGTACTAGAGATACTGTTATTTTTTTTGTTGTTGTTTGCTTGTTTAAAACTTTAACTTATGATTATTTTGAAATTTCTCTACTTTTTAAATAAAGTACAAGTGAAAAAATACAATATGTTGTAGTTTAAATGTATGTGATTGTATGTACTAATAGTGTGAGATGTCAATGGCTTTAGGTTTTTTAAGTGAAGGGGTATCCTTCACAAATTACTTTTAATCCCATAATGACTTGTTTACTATTATGCCTACATTGTACAACTGAAAATGTTCTGGGTGCATTAATTATTAATAAGGACTCCTTCTACTTTACACTGTGGTCTTTCACTTGTTATTTTCCATCCTTGCCTGATCTCTTGTTTTCAAATTTATGCACATAAGACATCATCTATCATCCTCTATATTTCAGCCCTATACCATTTAACCTTCTGCCAGGAGCTGGGATTGTAGTGGTAGGTGTTTAAGGGAAGATATGCTATTCTTATCTTCACCAAGCAGTTTTTATTATAGAATTTTCTGATTTAAATCTAAGTTATATCAGAGATGATATACTGATAGTTATATGCACTATTCTCTCATGCCTGGCTCTGCTTATTACACTTCCTGGCTAGGTAGTTATGTGAATAGGCACAGAGTTTGTGAGGGAAGAGATTATTGTTGTTTGCCCTTAAGTCCAGATAATTATCCTACTCTGTTTCAACCAAAGTTGGTACACTTAAGCTTCCACCCCTTGGTTGGTTTCTCCCTATGAAAATGAAATATGTGAGTTATTGACTCATGAACGTAAAGAGGCTACAATCAGATAAAAAGAGAAAATTATTTTTTCATCTAGCCATTAATTCCAAAGCAGAAATGATATTACAAGAGACCCATATGCTCCTGGGCTAATGGAAGCAGGACATGGGGGAAAATGGATAAAATTAAGTATCACTGCTGGCAATCAAAGCAATAGTGTTGGGGTAGCCATTATTATTAAAAAAACTTTTCAAGGAAACATCCTGCAACATTATATGAATCTGGAAGGAAGATGGTGTTATTTGTCATTTAGTTGCCCATTCCTAGTCAAACCAGTACTGCTCTTAAATATTTACATGCCATGCTCTAGGCAACAAGATTCTTTTATGTCACTATACAGGATATTATTCCTATTTCCGAACTATTTCATTATAGGTGGGAACTGGAATTCTGTTCAGGATCCCTTATCCAACAGAATAAACATAACTAGCATGTATTGCATAATGTATATGCGACCTTAACAATTTCAGAATTTAAAAAAATGACTTTAATCTATTTGACCCATACACCTTCCAGTCTATAAGCTCACCTAGAAATAAATATACATATTACTCCCCCAGTCATAAAGCCTCATCTAAGCTGACGTTTTTCCTAATATCAGGGTTGTTTCTTAATTTTAATGTTGCCTTTCATACTAAACCTAGAATTTTCTCTGACCATTCAAAAATCACCCTCTTTTTGGATTTGCTCAAAAATATACTAGGGGGACAAGGGGCTATAATTGAACCCTAAACTCAAATCTCTAATCTAAAGGAGAAATAATTAAAGATATGGAGCTTATCTTAGATGACCTTCTATCCAAGCATACCGCTTCTCAAATCCCTTTTGAAAGTCAATGGGCCTCCACAAAATTTGAGGCTTTTTTATTAGTAAAGCTACTTACTACAAGAAAATGTACAGTGCTAAAGAAACCTCATTCAAAATAAAATCTCTTAACTGGAAGCTAACATTCAGTCTACATACAATCAAGAAACTAAAAAACAATTAATGCTCTTTCAGAAAAAAACTATATTTACTTCAAGATAATCAATTATCTTTTCATAAAGTGCAAACATTAGCAATTATGCAGTGGTCCCAAATGCCTTTCAAATTATTGGCTAGGATGACTAATCAAAGAACTCCTACTCCCACAATAACCGAGTTAGAATTCCAAGGCAAAACATACTTTTCCAACCATGATATTGTTTTCTTCTTTAAAGATTTATATTCTCAAATATACAATAACAATTCCCATAACTAGAAGACCAGGAGTTGAATAAATTCTTACATCAAATTAATTTTCTGAAACTTTCTCAAGCTCAACAAGAATCCTTATCTTTTTCCATAACTCAACAAGAGATCATTATGGATATAAACAGCTATAAACTTAACAAAGCTCCATGGCCTAACAGTTTCACGGTGTAATTCTACAAAATGTTTAGCTTGAAAGTCTCTAAAATCTTACACCACATTTTTAACTATATTAAGGTTAATAAAATTACAGACCCACATCTAAACACTTCTAAAACTATATTTATTCTCAAATAAAATGATGACCCTAAAAACCCATGGAGCTATAGACCCATATTTTTAATTAACTTTGATATAAAAATCCTGGCTACAATTATGGCCAATAGATTAAAACCAATCATCCCATATCTTGTGTCACCCAACTAATCTGGATTCAATTAACATAGACAAACCTGTGATAATACATACACTCCTGATGCCTTGATGACCTTTTCTAGCAAAAGAAAACATCCAATATATGCATTTGCAGTTGATGCTTCTAAAGCTTTTGATAGGTTAAATTTAAATGTCCTATTATCGCTTATGCCCCAGTTTGGTATACTTTCAAGTTTTATCCAACTCTTTGAAATTCTATACTACAATGCTCACACCTTTTTACAGATTAATAGGATGAGCTCCTCTAGGGTTGATATCAAAAATGGATCTAGACAAGGTTGCCCATGTCTCCCTATTTAATTAACTTATACATTTAATCTCTGCTTTACCTTGTATCACAGAAAACCTTCCACCATTTTCTATCTTTCATAACACCAAGATTACCATGTCTGCTTTTGCTGATGACTTAAACATATATTTTATGCTACCCTCCTCAGAGCTCAAGAAAATTCTGTCGTACTGATTCTTTCTCTAGTTTTGCTGACTATAAGCTTAACCCAGAGAAATCCTCAATCTTTCCAGTCAATCATGCACACCAGTTAAGCATTTGTCCTTTCCCAATGGAAATTAAATCAAACCACTCATTGAAATACTTAGAAATATATTTCCATCAACATATTAAAATGTTTTATCAAAACGATATTGTGAAACTCTAGTCCACTGTACAACAAGATTTTCTTAGATGGAATGAACTTCGGCTCTCCCTCCTATCAAAAGTGGCCATTATCAAAATGAACATTCTTCCACGACTGTTATATGTTTTCAATGCCTCTAACCTTGTGGTCTACAATAAATGTTTTAAACACTTAACTCTTCTTTATCAAAATTCATCTGGTTACCAAAGTCAATCAGAATCACGTACAAAAAAATTAGTCTATCCTAAAGAGAAAGGAGGTCTTGGACTGCCTGACTTCAAATTCTAGTCTACTACGACATAATTACCAGTAGTAGATTAGTCACAATTTCTGAATATAACACAAGCAATAAGACCTGGGCCTCGGCCTGGGTGAAACTATTCTATAACTTTATTAAAACTTAAAGCATTAACCCTAGAGCTATTCCATTTCTTAATGATTAAAATTTGAGAAATATTAAACTGCATACCTCTATAAAGAGCAAAATAGTCACTATGCAAAATCTCTTCAACACAATCAAGCTAACCAGTGGCTTCAACACGTTACAACCCCCTCCATCTTAACCCAAACCTTAAACTCAATAATAGAATTCTCAACCTAAATGATTACCCCCTCTTAAAGGTGAAAATTGTACTGGACATCTATCAATGTAGAAAGCAGTCACTTAATGAGATGAGGCTAGAGTTAAACCTTCCCAAAAGTTACACTATTATCTTAAGACAACTTAGAGAGCTTTGTGCTAAATTTTGGGTTGACCTTGATCCTGATGAAATAAAGACATGCAATACATTATGGTCCTCTCTATTAAATAAAAAGAAAATGATTCAAATACATATAAGCTTATCACTGCATTAGATATCAAAATGAAACACTCTTCTCCAACTACTGGACTAAGCTTAACCCATCAGTCTCCCCAACTCAAATTACCTGCTCCATTCAAACAACTTCAAAATATAGTCCCTTTAAAAAGCTATATTACACCCATGATTTTCAGCAGTGCTTACCTCACCCCAGCCAATATTAATAAATTTGACCCATCCTCTTTCCCTTTCTGTCAGTACTGCAATAACCAAAAAAGCCAACATCTTTCATATTTTCTGAAGTTGCAAATGTACTTAATAAGTTATGATGTTCACTTAGGGCTCAACTACAAAAACAAAATGGGATATGAGAAGGCCACCCTTTCCTGGGAATTTACTATGCTGCACATTCCTCCTTTAGGCTTAATGAAATTACAAAATCATATTTTAATCACTGTATTTGCTCAAATTAAATGCTATATCACCCTAAATTGGAAAGACAGAGATATAATGACATGGAAAAGGTTTACACAAATGGCTATAAAATGCCTATTAACCCACAGGTATCGAATGTACTGTCACAAATACCACCTGCAATTTACTGAATATTGGGACACCTTGTTCAATATATTTTCATAATAACATTTCTTCATTTCTGTGAAGACCTTGGGTTTGGGCTTTAGTTTTTTTTCTTCTTGCTGTTACCATGTTGACAGCCCTTTACTATACCTGCTTCTTTTTTACGTGGCCTTGCAAGTGTATCAGATTCTTCCCCTTATAATTTGTCTTCTTTTTTTCATAAAAAATTAAACATCGTGTTAATAATATGGGTAATTAGATGCTTGCACATAGTTTATTTCTTCTTAACTGTTGTTTGTTATATTCTGTTCATTATAATTACATGTTGTTTAATAGTTCACCCTCATGAATGCTTGAATGCTATAGTTGTGTAATTTCAAATGTATTTGATAAAATTATTGTCAATAAAGATTTTTGAAAGAAAATATGGTTTAACTGATTACAGCCAGGTGACGCCTCCAGGTGTTTCTTCAGTTTCATCCTACTGACACCTCTAGGCATCAAATGGTGCTAATTAATAATTCCAAAGCTATACTGCATATAAAGTATTAAAAGATTTTATCTTATAGATTACACAATGGCAAATACAACTGTATTGTTCTATTAATGTCACATACCAGGATAGTTCATCATTATTGTCCCCAACCATGAGAATTGGCTCTGCCAGGAGTTGCACTGACACATCAATGACCATGGTCGGATGCCCTGCTGCTACTTGAACGTGATTGATGTCTGCTGGGTAAGCTGTCCTCATGGGTACACCCAGAACCATGACCCCCTGGCATAGCACAACTGGATGTGGACACCTCATTCACTTATGGGACAGTGGAAGTAGTGCCACTGCAGGAGCATGATCGGGCACAGCCACATTAGCGAACATCAGATGATGTCATTGATCTATGTCCACATGGATGTTGTCCCTCTCCCAGAAGACATTTAATCACAGATATCACCTGTTCCAATGTGTCATTCATCCAATCCATTAAATTGGCAACATGATGGAAGCAGTCATGCATGTCAGCCTGTGTCACATCTACAAACCTAAGCATTTCCTCAGAGGTCTTATTGGAATGTGCCTGTGCCTCCATGATGGCCCTAAACATACATTGAGTAGCATGGAAAGACACTCCAGGATCAGGTAGAGGGTGGACAGCAGGCCTCCTCTGAGCACCACTAACAACCTTCCTGCATGGCACCTCACCCACACTTTGACTATAGCTAGAGTCAACAGGCACAAAAGCCACAGTAACCACAAGAGTCAACAGGCACCAAAGCCATAGAAACCACACTACCCTGATCAAGTGTCTCACCCTCCACCGGTCCAATATCTGAGTGCTCACTGGAATAGGTATGTGTAGGCCTACTGGCTGTGTCTGATGGAAATACAGGGGATGGCTGAATGTCAACCTCAGTGTCAGATTCAACCTCTGCACCCCCATCTATGCCTCTGTTTGGCCACCATCATCAACAGAGTCTGCTGATACTCTGACATCAGATGGGAAGAGTCCTACACTTCAACTGTTAGGATCACCTGGGATAATAAGCAACAAATACAGGAAAGAAATGAATGCCTACACTACAATTTCATATATACTAACAAATTAACACTGATGCCACTATCACAGATGGTACAGTAATGTGTGTGTATATATATATATATATATATATATATACACACACACACACACACACACACACACACACACACACACACACACACACACACAGACATCAGGGCCGGCCTTAGCCAAAATGATGCCCTAGGCACCTCACCACACTCATGAAACACCCCTATTTGAGCCACACCCACTGGGTCATTCCCCAAGAAAGCCACACCAGTCATTTCCTTAAATTATTTAAATGCATAGGAAGAAAAAGATACCTTGTAATGTAGTTAAACTGCAGCTACCTTTGCATATGTATTTTCTACTTGAAATACCAGAGCCAGCTCATGGTCAAATATGGTCCTAGGAAGGGTACTAGACTGCCACCCCAGAACAGCCCGCCTGCAGCTACCCCCAGCAGCAGCCCCCTCCTCAGCCATTCCAGTGTTCCATTATTTGCTTACCTCAGCAGTTACCATGTATACTGTTCTATTATTTGCTTCTACAATGATTACAGATATTGATATAAAATAGCACAAACACAGATAGCCATTTGCTAAACAAACAATACAGTCTCACAACGAAAACATACTTAGCATGAGCAGTAAACTGCTCTGCCCTTGAAACTCACATTCATTGAAATGGCAAAACTCACATTCAATGAAACTGCATGAAAACCCACATTCATAGAAATGCATCTGGTTGGTGGAGAATTAAGTTTACCTTTGGGCTGTTTTCAAAAGAGACTCCTTGCACACATTTTTCAGGGCCATGCATGTATTTATTCTTTGATTCATCTTCCTGATTGTATTGAATTATATTCCTTGTATAATACAACAGTTTTAAATTTGTAGTTTTAAACATTCTTTTAATAAACAAAATGTATGAACCAATAACTACCCATTTCAGAAAATTTCAACAATAAAAGGCCACTCATGTCTTCTGTCATACAATCTACCAATATTACTCCACACGCACAGTCTCTGCAGAAGTAAAATCATCTGAATTCCACATTAAATAAATCTGTAACTAATGAAGAGGATGCTACTGGCAAACAACTTTACATATCAATGTTAATTGCCTATATTACATTAAAAAATTGGTAAGTTGGTAATATTGTAATAGGAAATGACTAACAAGTTCATAGTCACTTGCTTCTGTCCAACAATGCATCTCATCACCTGGTCCATCAACATCAGAAATGCTCTCTCCAACTTGGGAAAGCATAATTGATAAGTTTAAGGGGCTGGCTGCATACATCCTAGTGCCAAACCAAACATTAGCTTTTAATGTATTGAACTAGATAAATTTTTGACTGAACCAGACTTCTGAGGACAGGCACGGCGGCAGTTCATCTTCCACCTAAGGAAAACAGTCTAGAATATACTGTACCATCACCGACAAACTGAATAACTAAAGGTTCCTACAAGCCTGCAAAATATTAGACTGACACCACGACTGGAAGGAGAATAAGCAAGCTTAACATTAATCTGCCTTGCATGACTAGTTCTCCATTCAATGAAACAGTAAACACCCTTGACCCAAAATGTGGACTGTAAATAAATGATAGTTTTTTTTCTTTAAATTTACTATGAGTTGTAACATTGTATTTTACTAACCTTACCACTTGATGAAAAAGGCCTCATTGATAAACAAAATAAATAAGGGGCTTTTTGGTGGAGACTCAGACTTTCAACCTACAATAAAGCAGGTTAAAAACTATAACATTCAGTTATCAGGGTATTTTTATTCAATATATCAGCACACATAGGTCTTTCATATACTGCCACAGCCAAAGCTTGTGCTCAAATGAAGTCAGAAACAGTGCTTAAAAGATACCATATGTTAACTTTTTTTGTACTTTTCTAAACATTGTACCATAAACAGTGTATCATGACCTGCCTTGCTGTTATCAATAAAACACATTTTTGTTGACTTTTTGATCTACAAAAACACTAACATAAAACTGCTTAGCTTAAGATCATTCCTACATTAAAATGGCTTGCAAAACAACTGGGGATTATATGACTAATTTCAGTATTCTAAAAATGTAAACTTGTATAAAAAAACAAACATACACTTAAAGTAAACCCAACCATGTTGCTCTTTTAAACTATGCATATATATATATATATATATATATATATATATATATATATATATATATATATATATATCTATATATATATATATATTTATCTATTTATATATATATATATATATATATATATATATATATATATATATATAGATATATAGATATATAGATATATATATATATATATATATATCATTATCTTAGGTGGCAAAGTGGTAAATCACAGAACTACAGATTTTATGAGGACAGTTGAGAGGTATGTTGCACACACACACAGCTGCTCTCTCTCACATAGCAATACACACACATACCTACTCTCTCACGAAGCAACACACACATACATTCTCTTTCACACAGAAACTAGTTTAAATTCCACACACTCCTACTCTCTCATACAACACACAGATGCACACCTTCTCTCTCATACATGCACCTACTCTCTCCCACAGTAATACACGCACTTTATCTTTCATTCAAACAGAACGACTAATTTAAATTCCATACATTTACACACTCATACTTTCTCTTGCATACAGAAACCCGGTTTAAACTAAACAGGCAGACACATCCTGTGTCCAAACAGCTGTCTGAAGGACTAAAGATTGTGGGAAATCATTGACTCCAGCTGTGGTATTAGTATAACGCAGACAGTAACAACACACACCAAAGATTGCTGCCTCAGCTATGACAACACATGAGATGAAACAAAAACATGGGGGGATTTGTTACATTATGAAAACAAATGCACAACCCAAGGATAATGTAGACATCACACCCTATAAGTAGACCAATTGGTATGCGAGCTGTGTCCTTGGGTAGATGGTATATGGACATCCACAAGCATGTTGCCACAGTGCTGACTACCCCCTTGTATGTAACACAACTACTCAGTATGTGAAGGGCATCCACATCAAAGGCCATAATATCTCCATGGTTCACAGCCTTCATCACATCAATAACTGAGTACAATACACCTGTCTTCATGTACCTCCCTACAAGTCTTCCAGTGATGTGCAACTGAAGTGTACCAGCTTTGCCCCAGTGAGCTGTCACACATCTTATTGGCCATACCTAGGTATTCTTTTTGTTGCATAAACATTATCGTCTGATGGTGCAGAACACCCATCAAGGTATTACACCACATGCATGTGTGATACCTGTTCTGGTGATGCATACAGTACATACATAGCTGTTTGACAACATTGATGGCATGGGTTACATTTGTGACAGTCTGAATTGTGCAACATATATCTGCCGTGCACACCAGTCAACTAGCTTGTAGTGATCCTAATGTCACATACAGGTGCAGCAGTGTTCCTCCTAACACTTCCAGCAGATGTTACAGTGTCAGGATGGTGTGCTTAATTACCTTCATAGATGGCTGACATGTCACAATTGTGCTTGTGCAGAACCATCTATGATCACTCAGACTTACATATGTTGTGTCAGAGACAGGGTATTATTGGTGGTACTATTCTGATATTGTTCATGATTGTGCATGCTTCTTTTACTGTTGTCCACTAGCCTGTAACTGTGTCCCACTTGTTGGAGATTTCTGCTGACAGTACACCAATATTCAGGCAAATCAGCTTGCACAGCTTCACAATATGCACACAACCCCGATTGTATATAACATCCCTGATAGATGTCCTCCTCTACATTGTTCATGTGAATATGCTTATCTCACAAAGATATCTTCTCCATTGTTATGTCACCTTCTGTGACAGTTCCATATTATATATTTTCACTGTGCAGTCTGTACTGTACCATACTGATATGTGATTAGTGTTCCTGCTACATCTGTCTTCCATTAACATGCCCTCATATGCTGTACATTACAATGCTTCACCTGTCCTCTTTCCCTGTGTTCATTCCTACAATTTATCTGTGTCCCTATTCATTACACACACTTCCCCTGTTTATTTTAAATGGAAGTCCATCTACCCTTACAGATCATATACACAACTTTTGTACAGAATGCCTGAAATGGAATTTCACAATACCCTGCACTGTATACACTGTCCTGTACTGTACTGGACCATAAACATTACTATATGTTAAACCCTGATAATTGTTGTGGGATACTGCTCAATCCCTCTAACCCAGTTTGCTCTCTTGTAAAACAGATTGTTATTCATGCTGCTTTACATGGCTTCCTGGCCAGCAACACTGTTGCCAGCCATGAAACTGCACTTGTTTATGTTTAAACAGGGTGCGTGGCATGAATATGCAATCACCTCTGTTGCTCATCGAACAAACATGGAAACTCTGTGTAGGCTCCGCGCAAAGCCTGCATGGAGATTATTGAATTCCACAGTATATGTATTATTTTTCTGTTATACTTTGAATTTCATGCATTAATGCAAAAAATAAGAATCTACCACAAGATCTAAATTTTCTGAGACATCCACTTGTATTAAATCCATCAAATGTTAAATCAGTAGTGTATCATCACCCCATGCTAACAGCTGTGTGACAGTTATTTCAGAATTGCAAGTGATGCATCTCTTTTTCTTAACAAAACTTCTTTTGTTGCAGTAATATACATTAATAGTTTGATTACCTTTAGTGAACATAGACTGCTTAGAGAGACCTGCACTGTTTTTTTCTAAATGAAATAAAGGACTCATTAAAAGATATTGATGGTAGGCTATGAGAGATGAAGCAGCAACATGAGTTCTGATTTAAACCAAATAGATGGTTCACAGACAAAGTAGAGGATCTTAGAACAGGAAAAACAATATAAGAATGAATATATCCATGAGGAGCTTGAATGAAGTAACATAAATAATTGCTTGACATCTTCATTTCCTAAAATCTTGACTCTTCCACAGGTTCTTTCCTGTGGCACAGAGAGAGCTCACAGATTCTTAGTGAAGCCCTCTTTAAAACCTACCTTCCCACTTAAATTTTCCATTGTTACAGTTATATCATATTTTTTACAACAAAATGGTACTGAAGGCTGTTTGGACTAATTCCCCCATCAAAATAATGCTGAGATTAATAAGGTTTGATAATGACTTTGCTACAAAATTTATGCAGAAATAAAGCTGTATTGCCCTGTGGTTAATACAGTTAAGAAAAAGAATAAAAAAAGACAAATTTTGTTCCCAGCAAAAATAAACGTTTTTCCAGAATGGTATAAAACAATAAACACCCTGGGAGTGTCTATCTCACTTATTCAGAAAAAAATGGCTTTATTCCATTGGTTAGCAAAAGAAACAATCCTATTTCTCAAGCAAAGGGACAACGTGTGGTCTCTTTATCTTACTAACAGAAGTAATGCTAATCTCACCACCTACCAACAACTCCGAAATCAAGCCAAGAAGCAAATCAAACAAGATAAAAAAGTATTCTTTCAATCTTGTCAACTAAAATACCAAAAAAATCCTAAGAAATTCTGGCAATCAATTAATCTCCTTCTTAACCCTGGAAAACCCACTACCCCAGTCCCAGCAACCACCACTACTACACACTGTATAGCCACCCAATTCAATTTCCATTTCATTATCTCAATAACCTCACTACTAAACAATACTACCAATTCTCCTCTTTCAATATCCACCCCCACTATCCAACCACCTTACTATTTGAAATCTGAACCTATCCAAACTAGTTACATATAAAACCTTCTCTCTAAGGTAAAACCTTGTACTCTTGCCACTGATCAACTACCTGGAGACTTCCTGAAACTAGCGGCCACATCCATTGCATACCCTATATCTATTCTAATTAATCATTCTATCTCTGAACAGTATGTACCTCTCCTTTGGAAAATATCCCATGTCTTACCACTTCATAAAGGTGGTCCCTCAACAAACATATCCAACTACAGACTTATAGCCATTCTCTTGCCTCTAGCCAAAATTTATATATGTGTATTCACAAACAAATATTAGACTACTTCCTGAAGACTAACCTCTTATCTGATACACAACATGGCTTTCGACCCAAACACAGTACTAATACAGCCTGCATAAGTTTTACCAATTCCATTAATCACCTCAAAAACAACCAAATTTTCTCTGCCAACTTCCTTGACATGTCAAAAGCCTTTGATACTGTATCTCTTCAAATCCTTCTAAATAAACTGGCCTCCCACAACTTCTGTCTCAGAGCCCTAAGCTGGTTCCATAGCTACCTCTCTAATAGAAAACAGGCCACCTTATGGGATAACCCCCCCCCCCGCTTCCCATCTCTGTAGGGGTACCTCAAGGATCAATCCTTGGACCACTACTCTTTACTATTTTTACTAATGACCTCAGCTCTACTGCTAACCCTACCAAAATCATACAATATGCAGATGACACCTCCCTCATCTGTTCTGCTCCCATTATCGATGTCCTCCAAATAAAAACACAGACTGCCCTGAATAATATTGAAAACTACTTAGCAGCCCATCAACTTATACTAAACCCCAATAAAACAAAGTTTATGGTCTTTTCAAATGCCTCCCTACTGAATAATCACCCACCTCTCTCTATCTTTTCTTCCAATGGCACTACAATAGAACCTGTTGAACAAACAAAATTGCTCTGGGTCACTATTGACAATGAACTCAGATTTGACAAACATATAGCACTGACAGTTAAAAAAGTCCATGTAAAACTTGATACCCTCTATAAAGCCAGAGCCTATCTCGCCAACCATGCCAGACTTGCAACAGCAAGAACCCACCTGTTATCTTCACTACTTTACTGTTTGGAAATATTCACCAAGTTTCGTAAAGTAGAATTAAATAACCTTGAATCTAGTTATAACAAGACAACCAAATCTGTATGTAACCAGCCTCAAAAATCACATCACTGTACTGCCCTTCATCACCTGGACTGGTTAGAACTACCAAACATACTTACATTAAATCAATTATTAATTGCCCATTCAGTCTTGTATAAACCTAATTACTGCCCAGCTCTATCTGACCTTGTTGAACCCTATACTAACCTTAAATCCCTTAAAGACATAAGTCACATGGAGACTCCTTTTATTGTCATAAAATACCCAAATATTGTAACTCTTTTCCCCAACATATTCTATCCATCAACAATACCCACAACTGCAAAAAAGCCCTAAAACATTAAAAAAGACGTTAGCAGCTCCACCAAGTCCAATAATTATCTCAAGGAACAGCAAAATCACCAAACGAAATAAAATTTATTATGAGAACAAGCTGACAGGTACAGACTAAGCACAAAAACGCTTTCGCCAACAGTTCGGCTTCATCAGAGTCATTAGTTAAAACAAACACCAGCTTTTTAAACAATGACATCTACTACCATTGGTTGAACATCATACCACCCACCTCAATCAAAATTGCTGAATTTATTGTCCTTTAAAAACATTTACTACACATTAATATTATTCAAAACCTTCCTACACACATATCTACTAAAAACAATTATTTCTATACTTCATGTAGTAAAATTAATCATAACAAACCTAACTTTTAAACAACAATGTCACAAAACAATGTCTATGATGATATGTTTCATACAATCTTATAATGTTAAAATACACATCATTAATAAATATAAATACTTAAAATAAAAATATTTAGAATAAAAAAATATATATAATCATATAGTAATATTAAATCTGTTGAGATCTGAGTTTCAACACTGGTTTTAAAGAAACATGATCATTTAAACCTGGGGGCCTACAGGCATCTAATCTAATTTGCCATTCCGTCTCCAATGCCCCCACCTTGTTGACCATGTCTCCACCTTCCCCACAATCCATCACACGACCAATGACAAAAAATAGAAATTTGTTAAATTCTGTACACCTTGTACTGTGCAGATAAAGTGCATTGTGCAAATCTTTCTTTTTGATGGATCTCAAATGTTCAGCTATCCTGTCACGTAGCCTCCTAATAGTTTTGCCTACATAGTAAGCATCACAGGAGGAACAAGAAGCTAAATATACCAAGTTTTTTGTGCAACAATTACATTGTCCAGGGCACGGTATAGTGTATTTATACCCTCCAACACATACATATGAACCCTCATTCACATATCTACACCACCTGCAAAATCCACATTTCTTCATAATAGACCTATAGTTTCTTGTAGTTTTCTTTTCCAAAATTCCTTTCAAATTCTCTCCCCTACTGTATACAACATTTGGTCCTATACCCATAATCTTTCTAACCTCATCACTTAGGGAGAGATTCCATGCTCCCTTCACAATTTCAATAATTTCAGGTGTCATGTGATTATATTTCACCACTAAACGTACGCCCCCTCCTGATTCTGCAATTTCAGCTTCCTGTTCATCACTAAGTGTCACCCCTCCCAATAAAATCGGAGCATATTTACCACTCCTTTCTTTAAGTACATCTCTTTTCACACTAAGTAACAGCTTCAAAGGGTACCCACGATTACTTCTCTACTCACTGGATATGCTCCTGCTCTCCTCCAGACTAACCCTGTTTCTCTCGCTCCTTTTCCTGTCTCTGTTCTTCCTCTCACATAACCTTGTGCTCTCCTTGATGATGATACTTCCTCCTTTCTTTTCATTCTTTCAATTTTCTGCTCTACTAGTTCTTATGTAAGAAATGTTTTTGTTTGTACTGTATTCACGGTTTCTGAAACGCTGTCTCTGTTGAACACCCTTTTTTAATATGTAACCATATGGTTGCATTTTTTACAGCTTTGCATAACTATGTTGCTTATATGGAGCTTTTCTCCCTGGGTCTCTGCTGAAAATGGGCTATGTTGCCCAGCCGGACGTTACCCGGTAAACAAATGTAAAAAATAAATAATAAATATTTTCTGATAGCAATTATATGGATGGGATTATTCCTTAACAAAGAGTTGTATATGTCAGATACAACTCGTCATATTCTTTTATTGGTTTTGTGTTGATCATGAGAATATTTTATTTAGACAGAGTGTAGAATATAAATAAGAAAATAATTGTACCGACAGTAGGGCTACATTACTGATTGTGGTGTTAAATGAGGTTATAAGGTGCAATAACCATAGTGTAAGGAAGTTTTTGAAGAAGTGATTTATAGTTCCATTTTTTTCTTCTTAAATTTACTCGTAGCACTCAAAGGAAAATAAACACTGATTCTAACGAACTTGCATCTACAAGACACTGCCATAAAGAAAATCTTAATCCTCAGTTAAATTTCACTTCCGTGACTATTTAAACTCCATAGGGAAACAGAAAGAATGTAAAAGATTCATCGGTATATTGTCATATATTGAAAATGGTAGAGTAAGCATGGAATATGGGGGGATGGTTATAGCTGTTTAAATTTCAAATTAATTTTAGATTACTATTATATAGTGTTTCTAAGTTAAAGTTATTATGAAGGGAGTAATATGAATCAGTGTATCTTTCAGTGGGGGTGGTGCAGTTTACAGATCATTAATGAGATTATGAAATTATAATAGCTGGTGGGTCATGCTGCCTATATGTAGATTTGCTGAGCCTCTTTCTATTCTTTTTCTACAGTTGCTGATATATAACAAGGTTTATAATTAGATGTATCTCAAGTTAATTCCTAAACTGAAATCATAGTAAGATCAATTTAATAAGTACTATAGTCCCATTCTGTTACTTCTGGATTGATGAGTTTTATAATAGCACAGGTAAGACATATATCGGAAAAAGAAGAAACACAGACTTAAGAATCCAGTGAAACTGGGCATGAAACAGATATAGATTAAGAAAGCATCTTCTGTTTGACACCAGTGATTCTTTAGAGGATGTACGTTCATGGCCTGAACTGACAACTCTCTTTATTTGCAGAAGCAATGTTTCTACATCTTTATAGTAGTTAATATTATTTTGCATTTTGTTATATATGAAATGGAATCATAGTTCAACCAATCCAATATGACGCAGAGAAAGAGCCACCAAATGGGTAAGGTACCACCAAACACTGTAGAAACAAACCAATATAAAGAAAGTATGGTACTCCACGACAATCGAAACAGACCCACAGAGTAAAAATCCAACAATCCTTTATTTGAAATAAAGGATTGTTGGATTTTCAATCCAATATGAGTTTACTTTAAGTAAAAGCTGTTTCTCCCTATAATGCCTTGCACCATGATATCATACCATCTTTCCATTAACCAAAGTGTTTTTTTCTCCCCTCCACTGTTATATTACGGTACCAGCCCAGCACCCCAGTATCTGTACACGTGGGGTCTATCAGGTGCTTACCCCTACCCAAGACTTAATCCAGTAATGCTGAGGCTGATTGTGTAACTAAGCATCGAGGGACTCAGCACATCCATGCATCCTCCTCAGATGGATGAATGTCTGTGCATACTCCTGGAAGTTCTAATTATGTCCTAATCATCCCTCCCTTGTGGACCTAATTGTATGCAATGGAGACATGTGGCATATCACACTGCCTATGCAGCAGTTCAGCCATGTCTCCATCCTGTACCCTTCTTTTAGGCATACCTGCCAGTGTTAAACACAGTAGATGTCCATAGGTCCACCCCACACCATGGGATGGTAATGCCCATCCCTCCCTTCCTCTTCATCAGTCGCCAGAGTTTTTAATTGACCCTGGGTCACTTGGGTCATAGTCAAGGCTTTATCCCTCTACATCATTGAAGTGGTGATACCTAAAGTGTCCTTTTAGCCATTATTTAACAACTTTAGTGTCTTATCCCATCTTTTCATGACTAGCATAAGAGAAAAAAGGAGGGTATAAGAAGAACCAGAGTTGAATGTAAAGATGCTGAAAGGTATGAAACAGAAATGTATTCAGATCTGATTTATGTGATTAAGCAATTGCAGATTATAACAGGGGTAATCCAAGTGGTTGCCTGCGGCCTGTAGTTCTGGGGAACCATGGTCAAAGAAAATAACTTTTATTCTAAAGGTTTCCTTGTGCTCAGAATGTAAACTAATTCTCTTGATAAAAGTTAAAGCTTTCTTAAAAAAACACACTAAATGGCAGACACTGTGAGTATTTACCTGCAGTGCTTGCCATTTGTGCATGAGCAACATGGGCCATGAAGATCTTCAGACAGTGAGCTTTTTATTTATTATATTAAGTCAAGAAATCTTTCTTTACTTAAAAAAACAAATTAATAAGTGCTTAAAGTCAAAGCAGCTCTATCAAAAGTGTTGCAGCTTTCTGTTCATTGCTGTCCCATGACTCATTCAGATGGCAGTGAATAGAAAACCTGCATGTATATTAAAAAGTGTATGTGGGCAGCTAGGATTGTCAAATTTGAAGGTAAATATGTATTTTTTTATGTTTGTTTTTCTTGCAGACAGGCAACCAGATTTTGTGGAGGGCAGCTAGCAGTGCTTTCAATAAAAGTAATATGCCCTCTTTGTTAGCTCAGTTTACAATCAGGCATTCAGGGCTACTGCAAATTTGTGTGACATAAACTGGAACACTTTTTTTAATATGCTAGCAGGCAATCAGCTTGGCAGGAGAATAGCTGTGCTTGGGGAATGAAAGAAACTTGATCTCCTCATTTGCTAATTTTAATTCTAGCTAGTATTAAGGGCTACTGTGTACTTATGTGAAATAAAAAGGGATATTTATTCGCTTTTTTGTGAGGGAATGCTAGCTGGGCTGTGGATGAAAGTAACTTGCTCTCATAATTTGCTTAGTTTAAAGTCTGGTATTAAGAACTGGGCTAATGCTGATTTGTGGAAAGTGAAACTGCATATTTATTCTTTTCTTAATATGTTGGCAGGCAACCTGATTGAAGGGGGCAATGGTGCTGTGAATGAAAGCAACTTGTCCTCTTCATTTGCTCAGTTTTAAGTCTGGCAATAAGGGCTTGTGTGCATTTGTGTGAAATACATTGGAATACGTTCATAGGGGAATAGTAGGTTAACTACCCATTCAGTCCATTTTAAGCCAAGCCAATTATTCCATTAGTTAAAATTATACATACCTAGTTCCAAGGTCTATATTCATATATTAACCATAGGATGGTGATTAGTTCTGGGTGAGATAGTGATTATTTTTCAATCACTTTCAACGTTCTGGTTTAAAAGCCACACTTGTGCTTGTTTCCCATCTTTCCTGTAACTAACCTACTGGGTAGCACTAGAAGGCCTTAACCTGATACAAGCCTTCTAGCTTAGAAGAGAGACTTTGGAGTGATTAAGTATCAGTTTTCTGTACTTAACTGTTTTCCACCTAAACGCAGATTTTCCAGCATTTATTGTCATTTAAAAGCTTGTTTTTTTCACATAGTGTACTTATTTGACTGCCTGCACTTTTAAAAAGTTGTTTTTTGTTTAAATAATTTAACTGTTGCAGGCTACACACTAAAGTGCGATAGTCTTTTCTGATAGTTTGTAGTCATTTAAAGCTGTTTTAAGCATATTTTTTACAGTTTTTGCCTTATCTTTTCAAAAAAACAAGAAAACCAAAAAAATTCCTTGTTTCCCACCTTTCTAAGTTAGTATAGTCCAGTTTTCAGGCTAGTGCTGAATTCAGGGCTGTGATACTAGTTTCTGAGTTGCCCATACCTTATTTGGATAGAAGGAAGTTTCTCTGTTCACCTGTGAGAGAGGGGAGCTTTGAGCAACTTATCTGTCCCTGGAGGAGTGGTTCCAGCCTAGAAGTTAGTAGTTTATTGGCCATTTTGGGCTTTGTAAGCGAAAGCACCCTCATCCGTTTTATTCATTTGTTTTTTATTGGAGAATAAAATAGAGCTATATATAAGACCTTCCTGCTTTTGCTCCATTTTTACTACTGTGGACATTAATTTCTATCTCTTTCATTTCCCTACTATAAAAACTGTGTTTGCATGGTTTTGCGCACCGGGCAGTGCCGGTTAACTACGGTTAAATTATTCCCGGTTCCACTAAGTCTCGTCTTCAGTTTTTCCCTTGAAACTAGTCTAACTCTCAACCTAAGCACTCATAAAGCATTTTGCAGCCCAACACTTGTTCAGACCTAATAATAAGCCCTAATATACCCTGACACTGATTGCCCAGCAGGCAAGGCTCTTTATTCACCCCTCACCAACCAAGCGACTAAGCAGCTCACCATACTATTTAGGCATGACCAAAGGACAACTTCAGGTGCACTCTCCAGTCCAGCTGGTGAATCTGGGTATCCTGAGGCAATGTTACAACTGCCTCATGTACACAGACAACCCTCTCCTCCTACCACAAAGCACTAACATATGCAAGAGATGGAATTATACAGCCAAACTGGAAGCTAAGCTGTCTCCACCCAAGACTGAAACAGACAGTCAAGAGGAGAAGGTTGACACTTGCACCACAACTCCAGCCACACACAGACCTACTAAAACAGGACCGGCAAAAAATACACATAAATACACAAAATCATACTCGGAAACTCTAAATAAAAACTTGCAAAAGCATCAGAGACCTCCAAAGCAGACACCCAAACAACCTGCACTTCCTGTCACAATCCAGGCAACACATAAAACACAAAATCAGTGTGCTGCACAATCACAGCTCTTAAGGCGAAATAACATACCTAACACACTAGTAATAGGTGACTCTATAGTCAGGCACACTGACGTCCCACTCATTAAGCTGGATAAGCAGAAGGTTACTGTTAGCTGCCTGTCAGGAGCCAGAATCCGTCACATAACACAAACACTCAGGTCACTCCAGAACAAGTACAAATATGACTCTGTCATTGTTCATGTTGGTATGAAGTACCTGAGACGTACCTCCCTGGACTACATGAAAAGAGACATGAAGAGCTCTCTGATCATGTAGCCCAAGCTGGTATGAACCTGACCCTGAGTAGCATCTTGCCCTCACCAAGAATAATACCTCAGTATAAAGAAAAAATAATCAATTTCAACAACTGGCTAAACTTCTGGTGTCATTCACAGGGGATCCAGTGTCTGTCAGCCTGGGACGACATGCTCGACAAGCCACGTTGCTTCGCAAGAGATGGCTTGCACCTGTCACCCCTAGGCTTTTGAATACTGGCCAAGGCTCTTGCTGCCCCCATAGTGCCTTTTTTTAGGCAAGACTCAAAAGTCAAACCCACCTCCGTAAACAGCACAATTAACAAAAAACTGAGGGTTATGCTACTCAACACCAGGAGTTTAAATCTCAAAATGCATGTGCTCAAAGCACTCCTCAGTATGGAGAACGTCGACATCTGTGCAGTAACTGAAACCTGATTTAAGACTCCAGAGAGCACCCCAGCACTACTGGGCTAAACTCATACCTCATGTTTCGGCCACAGAACAGGGACTGAAACACAAAAAGAGGGGGGGTGTATCCATATTCATCAAGGATACCTACACCTCCAGGTTAGTGGCGCAGCATGATACCTCTGAGATCATCCATGTGCAACTAACATCGGGCAAATCTGCATTGCAAACTGTGGCCTGCTACAGATCACCCTCCATGACCCAGAACCACCACTCCACCTTTCTGGAGACACTGGAAAACATGAAGGTCCTACCAAACACCCTGATACTGGGTAATTTCAATTATCCTACCATTGACTGGGAAAACTACTCAAGTACAAATTCCCAGGCACAGCGCTTCTTGGAATTCATCAACTCAAATGCCCTGGATCAGCAGGAAAACTCCCCTACCAGAGGAGAAAACATATTGGACCTGGTCATCATCAACATGGGCGACAGGTGTTCCACATCGGAGGTCAACCCATCACTGGTTAGATCATACCATAAACTAATCACTCTTGATGTCCACACCCCACCACCACCCCCAGCTAAGGAAACCACAGTAAAAAACGTTTCTAAAGCAAACTTCACCTTACTTAAGACAGAGGTGGTAAGTTTCACAGCCCCCACGCTATAGGATAACACTGCCCAAGATGCATAAACCTTTATAAATGCACTCTATGAGCACCTACAAGGATGCATGGATTGTGCCATGCCCTAGCAAAACCAAGACTCACTCCTCTAAGAGAAGGAAACCAGTTTGGTGGACCCCTGCAATAAACAGACTATATAATAGAAGGAGGAAACTAGTTCAGAAAAAAAGCAAATCCCAAGAAGGAAAGGCATCCCTGATCAGTATCAGTAAGAAACTAAGGTCCCTCATGAAATCATCCAAGGCTAACTTTGAAAGAAAAATAGCCAAGGATTCAAAAGATAACCACAATGCCTCCTTTAGCTATGTTAAGAATCTAAGTGGCAACTCACAGATATGCACTGAACTAGCACAAAATAGCACAAAATATACTGAACCTACTGATATTGCCAACATCCTGGCAGATAGATTCAGTGCAAACTTCACCCCTCACCTCTCACCTCCAAAAGGGCTCACAACAATACCGGAAAAGTGTAGTGTCCCAAAAATCACAGACACAGGTGAAAACAGCCCTTTCAAAAGCCAAAAATACAGCGTCAATGGGACCAGATGGTGTCCCAGGCTGCGTCTTGCACGAACTACAGAACGAGCTAACCCTCCACCTAAACACGCTGTTCAACCTCAGCCTCGCCACAGGGTACGTGCCCATAGAATGGCATACAGAAATGGTTATGCCTCTCCACAAAGGAGGGGCCACAACTAACCCTGGTAACTATTGCCCCATAATCCTGACTAGTCAGGTCTGCAAGGCTATGGAGTGCATCATTATGGAACTCATTAACAAAGACATTGGGAACCTCCAAACACTTGACCCAACCCAATTCGGCTTTGGTAAGGGCAGATCATGCCTACTAACCTGGTTGACTTCTTTGAGACAGTCACCAAGGCCATAGACGAGGGAAGGGTGGTTCACACAGCCTACCTTGACTACACCAAGGCTTTTGACACCATTCCCCACTCTGGTATTACAGAAAAACTCACCAGCCTGAACATAAACCCCTACATCACGAGATGGGTTGCCAACTGGCTTACAGACAGAACTCACACGGTAAGAATAGCTGGCTCCAGGTCCGACTCTAAACCAGTCACAAGTGGTGTCCCGCAAGGCTCGGTCCTGGGACCCCTACTGTTCAGCATATACTTCTCAGAAGTACAGGCAAACACAGGAGGACTATGGCTAACCAAGTTCGCCGATGACTGCAAACTGGGAGCCATAATTGACTCTCCAGCTGACACAGACATCCTCCAAAAGGGCCTTACTGAGACGGACACCTGGTGTCAAAGTCATGGCCTCAAGCTAAATGCCAAAAAATGCATAGTCATCCCGTTTGGGAAAAACAAAACACCAATGAATTACCACATAGGTGGCAGCCTCCTTAATACAAAAGAGGTAATAAGAGATCTGGGGACCCAGGTAGATAGTAATCTCTCCTTTGACAATCATATTGCCAAAGTAGTTCGGAAATCCTTCTATGTGGCCCATCTAATTACTAAAGGGTTTGCATCTAGAAATAAAGAGGTTATAGTGCCGCTCTACTCGTCACTCATTAGACCCATTTGGGATGTACCTCACAAGACACTTCCAACAGCTGGAAAGACCACAAAAGTTCCTCACCAAGAGGATTACTGGCCTCAAACATATGTCCTATGCAGCCTGACTGAAAAAACTCCGGCTATACTCAGTGGCATATTGCTTACTCAGAGATGATCTCTGCCTGGCTTACAAAGCCATGTCAGAATTGATGGACATGCTCCACCTAAAGAAATCCAAGTCACTGCAAGCCACATGCTCTAGTGAGCTAAACCTTGCCACAACAATAAATAGAACATGCTGGAAGGATAGATTCCTGTCACAGAGACTCCCCGTGCTTTGGAACAAAATTCCAAATTGCATCAGGCAGAGCCCCTCACTAACAATCTTCAAGAGCAACCTTGACGAGTGGATGGGTAACAGAAAATACACCCCTGGGATCACTTCATTGGCTCTGCTTGACAGAGGATCAGTTAATTAATCAATGGGGAGGTGAAAACTGACACACTGGCTAGGCTTATAAATGCCCTTGAGCAGATAGCCTAGTACCTACCTATGAACCTATGAAACTATTTCTATAAAAAAATTGAGTGTTTATAGGGGGCCATATTGTAGGAAGGCATTTGGGTGCTGACTCTGTCCATTAGCAGTACAGGGCAAAGTTCTGAGGAAAATTTCCTAAATGCCATTCATAGATCAGGATATGCTTGAATAGGGATGAACTTTGTTTTATATGAAGGGGAGCCTTGTCCAGAGTAGTGTTAACCTTTTTGAGATGTACTTGTATCTCCAAAATATTCTATTTAAGTTACAGAATAGATTTGGGTCCCTGGAACAAGTATTTCTGATACCAACTGACTTGCAGATATGCGGTAAGTCCATCAGTATAGGGTCAGCAGAAACCTTATAAATCAGACACAGGTGGATTTAAAGCACCCTGTCAGATACCAAACACAATTACAGTGGTTTGAAGTTTGCCATGTAGGAATTAGGTTTTAGGCCCTGTATACTCTTTGTGTGGAACCTCTGTGGACATTGAAGTTGTTGCATATGTTTGGCCAGATACATGCCAAAGAGGACATTGTATTTAATGACTGGCTGGCTTTATGAGAGCAAAGTAAAGGATAATGACATCCCTGGACCGTGGTTATCCACTTACTTATAAGTTGCTCAATATAGAAGAACTTTTTTTGCCTCTGTGGATACATGTTGGTTCAATATTTACCTTTCTATATATGCTGGCAGGCAATCAGATTTGGTGGAGTTGCTATGTTGTGGATAAAAGCAACATACCCTCTTCATTTGGTCTGTTTAAAGTGTGGCATTAAGTGCTAGTGTGCATTTGTGTGAAATAGATTGGAATATTTACTCTCTGACCAAAGTTTCCATGAAACAATTTTAAAAGTGTCTCTAATTTCTCAGAATGTCCTTGTATTTGCCCAATATTTTTGGACTGCAACTTAACCTCTTGTTTGCCCATCTTACAGTTAGGCTTTACAGGACTATTGTGCATGTGTATGACATAAGCTTTGGATACTGTTTGTGCAAAACTAAGTGGAAACTGTTAATGATTTTGCTAAATTTGCCTGACTTTACTTCCTGTTATGATCTGTGCCTTATACAATTTTTTTCCTGACAAATCACAGAGGACTGCAGTCACTAAATGGGGGAAAGGGCTGACTGTGGATGAAAGCAATGTCCCCTCTTTTCATTTGTAAGGCTTATAATCTGGCATTACAGGACTAGTATGCATTTGCATGAAAGAAGCATTGGGTACTGTTAGAGTAAAACCAAGACGAAACTGCCCTTGATTTTTAGAGATTCTACCTGATTTTGTTTCATGTTGTATTTAACTACTGCAATGTGCAAATCAACACATCCTGTGGTAGTTAACTGCAGTGGCCATATTGTGTAGTCAAAGAGTAGCAATTCCCCCTACTCCCGATCCTTTAGTGCTGTAAGTGCTGTTATGACACATAAGTAGCATCCCTGATATCTAGTGATGCCCCATTCCCGGTCCCTGTAGTGCTGTATGTGCCATTATGGCACATAAGAAGTATCCCTGGTGTCTAGAGATTTCCCACCCAGATCCCCATAGTGCTGTAAGTGCTTTTAAGGCACTAGTATTATGATGTAATCCGTGGTGACTATTAGTCCCCTCATCCCCATAGTGCATCAGTTCCTAGTTACTAGTGTTCCCTCCACCCAGGGTTGTAGTTTATGCTCGCTAGTCTATGTAGGGTGTGGGGGCATGAAAGCCACCCTAAGCCATACTCACACACGTACACCTGAAACACACACACACACACACACACACACACACACACACACACACACACACGCACACACACACACACATGGCTCCCTAACCACCTAATCACAATCACACATTCATCAATTCACACACACACACACACACACACACACACACACACGCACACAAACATACACACACAGAGACACACACCTTCATCACTTCCTCACTACCTCCCATACTCTAGCTCCCAGGCAGACACACATTCACGCACACTGGCACATGCAGCCTTTGCAATCACTCACCTCACAAACCTCCTGACCATACCATACCACTAGAACACCCAATACTTACCTCTTCCATGATGGTTTAACAGGGCCATTTAGCTGTGTTCACTACCGCAATGTGATAGGGATAGCAGTGCTAATCTACAAGGCTGAGACAGTCTATGAATCTCTTGGCCCATAGATGGCTTCCAGGGGTAGTTCTGTGGGGAGAGAAATCACTTGGCTAAATAGCTATACCTGCCTGTTTTCAGACTGCCTAATTTGCATGTAGTATGCCCTTGGAGACATCCTGATGCAGTGCTGTATGTCTTCATCCTAGGGCATCATGTTAGAGCTGTCTTTGAATTCCAGAAGGTTACTGTGACTCATCCCTCTCAACCTCTTAGAGCAAGAAATCTGGACAAAGCCATAAATAAAAGTGGGACAAATGCTCAAAAATAGGAACAGTTTTTAAATACTGCTCTTAAAAACTTAGAAAGCTGATAGAATAACAGGTTTTGCATTACCAAGAGTTTTCTGAAGGGTGTGAAGCCTGAAATTCAAATGTATGTCATTATTTTCTAACTTCAAGTCTTTAATGATTTGTCATTAATTTGTCAGAAACCACAATTTTATGAAAAATGGACCAAAAATATAAGGCAAAAATCTGGACATTCAGCAAAAAATCTGTACAGTTGAGAGGTATGTCAGTATGACATGTACACCTCATGTACACATCACAGTAACCTTTATGAAATCCTCCCTTAATGTTGCAATAACACTATACATTCTCATTGAATTAGAATTATAACTAATCCTACAGCAGAAGCTTGATGGAACACATAAGGATTTTTTTTGTTTGGCCAAATCTAAGAGATAATAGGAAGATAGTTGTTTAATTCAGATTTCCTACCTAACTGAACTTGGAAACATTGGTTTCTGATATGAGGGATTGCCCATGTATATGTGTTGGTTGTTTTATTGTAATTATTTAAGAGTTGATCCTGATACCATGCTTGTGACTGAACAGAGTGTTGCTGATAATCAACAGGAACTAGAATCTTACTAATATGGCATTGTTGTTGTTTGTTTGTCTTTTGGCTTTTCCTGGTAAGGGGTTGCCACAGTGGAACTCCGGTCCACTAATGATTGGCAGTAGATTTTTACGAAACGCCAAGGTGCCAGCTCGATGCCCAACCTTCACTGAAGGCACGCCCATTTACACACACATCTTTTGAATGCTACCCAACCACGGGGAGGACATGCAGACTCCACACAGAAGGCACTCCCAAGCCCAGCCTAGAATCGAACAGGAGAACCTCTTGCTGTGAGGTAACAATGCTACCGCCATACCACCGTGGCATCTCTTACTAATATGGCAATAATAAGGTTGATTTCATTGAATATAAATAGTTTAAACAGCGTTATCAGGAGAAACGGACTGACCAAAACCTTTATCTGAGCAAAGTGAATGTACTTTTTCAAGAAACTCACTTATTAGAAGATGATTTATCAGGATTTTATATTAAAAACTAAAATGTTTTGGCAAATGCTTCATTTAAGAAAAAATGACATGTGACTATACAATAGAGGTATGATCCAATTATGACTAAAGTAGGTATTGTATTAAAAGATGTGGAAGGTCATTTAGTACTGAGTAAGAATTTTAGCTGTATTCTTGAAAATTCAGATAACTAGAGCAGCTGAACATTCAAGGATATCAGCATTTGTCAAAGCTTTAAAATATCAGATCAGTTTATTTGAATTAAGGGTTGGGTGCTGAATCTTACAAAGTCATGCATTGCTAATATGTATTTGATGCACAAACTTATACACACCAAATTTTGATTTCTATGGACTGATTTCAAAAATTGATCATTTAAAGTTGTCACATGTCTGTTAGTGATCATAAAATGAGTACTACCTTAGATGATGAAATTTAAAGACTTTAAAGACTCATTTGACAAGGAAAATAAGAATTACTTATTAATAAATGATAATGGAGTAGTAGTACACAAATCAGTGATATGGCATTCCATGGAATCATTTTGAACTGGCAAAATAATTAACTGGTGTCATAACAGATTAAAAGAATAGGATAAAGAATTAATTAAAATACATGAGAATCTATGTCATGCCAGACTTAAAAAAGTGAAGCCATACTTAGTAATATAATGAAAACGCTACACAAGAAATGTCGATCTCTCTTTTTTAAAACCTTTATTAGCTTCATACATTACACAGTGGCATAGCTACACATACAGTTATAAAACAATAAACAAACCATTACAAAGATATTTACTTCTAATGCATTAACATTACATAGATTGCCCTAGTCCTGTCATCCCTGAACGTTCATTTATCCTTCTGTTGAACATCATTTTGAATGTATTGTCCTACTGATTTATTTCTATGTAGTTTGCTCTTTCTCTTTTCTAAATATCCCACCAACAATTACTTTATCTCCTTTACAACATTCAATAGTTCTGTTACGGTTGGTTTAGCTTGTGATTTCCATTTTCTAGTAATTGCTTTTTTTTTGGAAGTCAACAGTATTAAACTTAGTATGGCCTTGCTATGTCTAGGCAATTCAGTTTCTGTATCCCAGCTCAAAATAATAACTTACTTAGTTACAATCATTTTCTTCCCAACATTTCAGATAAAGTACTCTATAAGGAATTTTTAAAATATACCAAATCATTCCATTCACAAATAACATGCTCCTATGTACCCCCTCTTTCCCATCACACCTCCAACTATTGCTGTCTACCTGTAGAATTTTTTGTCAGGTCTACTTGGGGTATAAAAATACCCGTGCAAACACTTCTATGCAAAAATCCTAAACTTTATAAATTGTGTGGCATGCAAGGGAGCCACACAAATGTCCTCCCAATGTTCTTTCATAATCCATAGTCCTACCAGGGGCTCCAATATCCTAGACCTGGTCATTACCAACACGGGAAATTGATGCTCCACACCTATGGTCACCCCCTCGTTGGTCAGGTCTGACCATAAGCTAATCACCCTTGACATCCACATCCCTTCCCCATCCCCCAGTAAGGAAACCTCCGTAAAAAACTTCTCCAAAGCAAACTTCATGCTCCTCAAGTCAGAAGTGACAAACTTCATGACACCCATGCAGACAGGAACTGAAAGTTCAACTGCTGAATCCTACACTAAGGCACTCTGCGAGTACATCCACTCATGCATGAATCCTGCCATCCCAAATAGAACCAAGATGCTCTCCTCCAAAAAAAGGAAGCCAATCTGGTGGTCCCCTGCCATAAACAAACTTTACAACAAAATGATAAACCTGTTGCAGAAAATAGGAAAATCCCAGGATGCAAAAAACTCCCTTACCAGCCTCAGTAAGAAACTGATATCCCTCATAAAATCCTCCAAAGCTAGTTATGAAAATAAAACTGCCAAAGATTCCAAAGACAACCACAAGGCATTCTATAGCTATGTCAAGAATTTAAATGGCAATGCTCAGATCTGCTCTGAGCTACAACAGAATGGCATTAAATATACTGATCCCAAGGATACTGCCAATATCCAGGCAGATCGATCCAGTGCCAACTTCACCCCCCCTCTCACCCACTAAAGGGCCCATCTCAATAACAAAAGATTGCCAAATTCCAGTAATAACGGCCACACAGGTAAAAAATTCACTCTCCAAAGCTAAGAATACAGTATCCATGGGACAAGATGACATCCCGGGCTGTGTACTACATGAACTACAAAATGAACTGGCACCTCACCTAAGTATCATGTTTAATCATAGCCTCACCTCAGGCTTCATGCTCACTGAGTGGCGCACAGCTACAGTTATCCCACTCCACAAGGGGGGATCCATCTTGGATCCTGTGAACTACTACCCCATCAGTCTGACGAGCCTGATCTGCAAGGCCATGGAAGGTATTATCATGGAACTTATAAACAAAGACATTGGCAACCTTCAAATACTAGACCCCACCCAATTTGGGTTTGTGAAGGGCCAATCTTGTCTCCTGAACCTAATTGACTTCTTTGAATCACTCTCCAGATCTGTGGATGAGGGTAAGGCAGTCCACACAGCCTATCTGGACCTTGCCAAGGTCTTTGACACCATCTCCCACTCTGGAATCATAGATAAACTTACTAGGCTGGGCATTAATTCCTATGTCACTTGATGGGTTACCAACTGGCTTACTGACAGAACCCACACTGTAAAAGTAGCCAACTCCAAATCCAGCTCCAGACAAGTGACAAGTGGAGTACCTCAGGGTTCAGTCCTGGGACCTCTCTTGTTTGGCATCTACTTCTCTGAAGTACAGGCCAGTACTAAGGGACTCTGGCTAACAAAGTTCGCAGATGACTGCAAACTGGGAGCCATTACTGAATCCCCAAATGATGTGGATATTCTACAAACAGGCCTTAAAGAAACAGATGCTTAGTGCCAGAGCCATGGGCTCAAGCTCAATGCCAAGAAATGTATAGTTATCCCCTTGGGGAAAAAACATGTACCTGTGAATTACCACATAGGTGGCAGTACACTAAACACTGAAATTGTGATAAGAGACTTAGGGACACAAATGGAGAGTGGTCTCACCTTTGATAACCACATCACCACAACAGTTAGGAAATCCTTCTATGTGGCACACCTCATCACTAAGGGCTTTTCATCCAGAAAAAAGGATGTCATTGCCCCACTGTACTCATCCCTCATTAGACCCATTATAGAATACAATGCCCCATTTGGTATGTACCTCTCAAGACATCTGCAACAACTGGAAAGACCGCAGAAATACCTCACTAAAAGAATCACAGGCCTAAAGCAGATGCCCTATGCTGACCATCTAAAAAAACTCCAGCTATAATCTGTCACATGTCGTCTACTCAGAGGGGATCTCTGCTTAACATACAAGGCCATGTCAAACCCAGAGCTGTTGGACATGCTACACTTAAAGAAATTCCAGTCCCTCAGAGCCACACACTGCAGGGATCTAAATCTTGTCATCACAATGAAGAAAATAGAAAAATAGAAAAAGACTGCCTATACATGTCAAGCAGAGTGCCTCTTTGGCCCTCTTCAAAAGGAACCTTGACGATTGGATCAGAGATAGGAAATTCACCCCAGGGATCATGTCAGTCACCCTGCTAGACAGGGGTCCAGGAATGTACATATTGTGGGAAGAAATAGCCAGGGAATTGTTATGGCTAGGTTTGTATAGGCCCTAGGGCTGATAGCCTAGTACCAACCTATAAACCTATGAACCTATAAACCTATAAACTGCCTTTCTCCTCTAATTTCCCAGCCTTTTCTGACATCTTCTCATTGATTCTAATACTTATCATGCATTATTTTATATACTGTACTAATTATTCCTTTTTTAATAACAACTTCTGATCTGAAGTAGTTAACTTCATTTGATCAGCAACCTGTGGGTTACAGATCCGACACGGATCTGAGCCGGCAGCATACCAAGCAAAAGATCCAAGCTCCAAGCTCTTCCCCTTACCCATACTACACTGCAACCTCTTTCCAATCCTCAGATCTCGTTTGCCGCGGCTTTGCCAAGCATGGGATTTTTCGAGCTCCAGGCAAGTGTAGCATCTTTTAAGACAAACTTTCTCTTTTAGTCTAGATTTTGTGTGTGTGTGTGTGTGTGTGTGTGTGTGTGTGTGTGTGTGTGTGTGTGTGTGTGTGTGTGTGTGTGTATTTTAGTACCTTTCTTTGAGTGTCATTCTCCCTAGCCTTTATCTCCCCGCTCACCTTTGGTAGTTGTCCATCCCATTAGTAGGCCCCTTTTCCCTCTTTCAGGTGCGTGTGAGTGTCTCTGTGTGTATCTCTAGTATGGCTGAAAGTCATAAAGTGACTTTTTCCAAGTGCTCTGAGTGTGGCCATAAGCTGTCACCAGTGGATGGTCACACTCAGTGCATGATTTGCTTGGGGGTTCCGCACCTTTCTTCGGGCTGCCAGATTTGTGCGGCTTTCAACCCCCGTGCCTTACGGGATAGGAGGAACAAGCTGATTCTGGCAGATCTTCTACCCATGGAATCAGCTTCTTCTCCTTCCCTCTCTGAAGTGACAGCCGCAGCTGTGGCTGCCCAGCTAGCCAGCCCTCTTCCCCTATCTAGGACACACCCTCCCACCTTGTCTTAGGGAGAACAAGAGGCCAAGAAGGATAAAAAAGAGAGAAGGAAGAGAGAGAGAGAGAGAGAGAAAGAAGCTGCAAGCGGCAGGCCAAACTGGACCCCTCAGCCCCTCCCGCTAAAGTTGTCTCTTCTCCCTTGAGAGGTTTCCAAGCCTTCCTCCCCATGGCTCCGTTCACCACATTTCTCCCTGGAGCCGGAGGAGGAGACCTGACCAGCCTCGAGGTCATCATCGCGTCGGCCCTCCTGGCCGGCTTTGGCGGCTTCCTCCAGGTCTACCCGCAACATCTCGGAGGCAGATTTGGACTGGATGATGTGTCAATTCTTGCAAACTCAGCTGCAGATGGGAGTGTTGCTGCCTCCCCCCCGATAGCTCCTTCTCCGATCCACCACTGGATTTCGGAGTCTTCAGATCTGAGGAGCCCTGGAGCTAGGGGGTCAGCGCCGATGATTATTACTACCTCAACACCGGCCATGCCCTCAAGCTTATCAGATCCACTTTCAGATCTGAGCTCTCGGAGCCGAGGGTTGGGCATCGGATCCAGGGGGTGAGTGTGTCTTCGGCTCCTTTGCAGTCAGAGCACACCATAATCTTGGGTCCGACTGCTTCGGCTCTGGCACCAATCCCCTCATCGGATCCAAGGGTCCCAGCTACCTGTCTTAGAGAGGCCAGTTCCCCTTCAGCGTTCAACATGGTGGAGAGGGTTCTCTCTGGGGGATCGAGACCCCTCACTCTTTCCTCAGGGTCCACCCCCCACTCCCTCGCAACTCAGTTTGTCCTCCATCATCCAGTTCCCCCAGGAACAGCCTGTGTCATTGATGCCCCAGCCAGTTCTCCTGGAGGAACATGAATCCGTTGGTGAGCCCCCCTCGGACAGTCCCCCAGAGGAGGTCTCTCACAAATGCCTGTGCAAAAGGAGGCACTTGGATTCCCCTGAGTCCCTCACCAAGGATACCAATTTGGAGGAAGGGGAGGGTTTCTCCAAATCACCCCCCGACGATGTTCCCTTTGGAGACATTATGGAAATACTCTGCCAAAGGGGGGGGGGTCCGCCCAAAAACCATCCTTGGATGAGTCGGTATTCCTGGAGGCATTCATCACAAGCCCATCTACCTCTTGGGTGTCCCCTCCAGCCAACCCCCTGGTCAACCTGATTACCACCAGGGAGTGGAAGGAGCTGGACACTGTAGAGTCGATACCCAGAATGCCCGATAAGGTTCTTAGTCCCCTTGCAGACAGAGCTTCATGGAGCAAGGGTTCCCTGGTTGATGCCATGGTGGTGTCGACAGCCACCAAAAATGAACTCTCCCAGGAAAGTTCTTCGGTCCATCCCCCTGACAAGGAGTCTCAGGCAATGGACCATATTGGAAAGCGGACTTCTCTATAAGAGCACTGAATTACTTAGCCCATGTAATCAGACTGCAGCGGGACCTGGTCAAAGAGTACGCTGAGTCTCCCCCAGAGTCCATGTTGGCCAAGGATAAATGGACTTCCTCGGCTCGTATGGCCACTCTCAAGTCAGTGTCTAATACTTCTATGCGGCTACTTTCCCATGCCATGGGGGAGCCGCTAGAGCTAGCGGGTCCAGTATCGCCTTAAGGAGTCATGCCTGGCCTCAACTCTGCAATTTCTTTGAGCCCTTCAAGGCATCCTTCGCGAATGCACCCTTTGACGGGTCGACCCTATTCAGGAAAACCGTCCACGAGATGCTGGTCCAGAGCAAGAAAGATGGGAAAATGCTGAGGGCCATCAGAATCCGCTTCTCTACCCCTCAAAGGTCCTTCTCCAGGAACCAGCGAGGGCAGAAGAAAATGTGGTTCTGGAAATCTCAGCAGGCTTGGAATGCTCAGGACTCCTTCGCCCCCAGAGGCAGAGGGGGACAAGGTGTACGTCAGCCCAGAGGCAGAGGGGGACCGAAAAACTTCGGGTCATGGGAACCCTTTTCCGACCGACCCTTGCAGCAGCCCTGAGGGGTTGCCCGACTGCTCCTCTCTGGAGGCAGTCGGGGGATGTTTTTTGAGGCACCTGGCTCAATGGGAGTCCATCACGACAGATTGCTGGGTGCTTCAGATAATATCCAGAGGCTATTCAATCCCCTTCATAAACAAGCCCCCTTACTCAAGGCACCTCCCAGATGTCCCATCCACTCAAAGAAAGGCTGGGGCTTTGGAAATAAAAAAGCTGTTAGAAAAAAGAGCCATCCAGCATGTGCCTCCAAACCAGTCCGGATCAGGCATCTACTCCAGGTTCTTTCTGGTGTCAAAAAAAGACGGGGGACTTAAGGCCGATTCTCAACCTGTCAACAATGAACCTTTTCATTGCCGAGGAGAAATTCTGGATGGCCATGCTCCAATCCATCCTGCCCCTCTTGCAGGAGGAGGACTGGATGTGTTCCATAGACCTCAAGGATGCGTACTACCATATTCTCATGAACAGACGGTCCAGGAGGTTTCTCCACTTTCGGCTAGGTGCAGTCATTACCAATTCAGGGTCCTACCATTCGGTCTCACCCCAGGGTGTTCACCAAGGTCATGGCAGTTGTAGTGGCCCACCTGAGGCTCCAGGGCATACAGGTCTTTCCGTACCTAGACGACTGGCTCCTCACCACCCTCACCAGGCATCTACTTTCTCTAGCCAGGGATTTCTTCCTCCAGATGTCACCCCGGTTGGGGATAACCATAAATGTCAAGAAGTCTTTCCTCCAGCCTGTTCAAGTGTTAGACTTCATAGGGGCCAGGATAGATACCCTCCAGGCCAGGGCCTTCCTAACATCAGACAGACTTCACAGCATGACTCTGCATGTGCTAGCCCTCTTTCAGTCCCCTGCTCCCCCAGCAAAATTAGTCCTGAGAGCTCTGGGTTCCATGGCGGCAGCGATCAATCTGATTCCTTATGCTCATCTGCACATGAGGGTTCTACAGTGGACGTTGCAAGCCCAGTGGTCTATTCTACACCACCCTCTAGACTTCCCGATTCCCCTCAGCAGGGTTTGCAGGAACTCCCTCATGTGGTGGCTTCAATCCTGAGCCCTACGGGAAGGATGACACTTTGTTATGTCACCATCCCAGGCCACAGTGACCACGGATGCTTCCCGCCTAGGGTGGGGGGGGGCATTGCGCAGGCAGGACTGTCCAAGGCATGTGGACTTAGACCAAGACCGTACTGCATATAAATGTCCTGGAGATGAGGGCGGTCCTTTTAGCATGGCAGGCCCTTCATGCCTCTCTTTCTCTGGGGACTATTGCTATCCAGTCGGACAATATGTCAGTAGTCTATTATATCAACAAACAGGGGGGACCCAGGTCTTACCCCCTTTGCCGAGAAGCCATGAGAGCTTGGGAATGGGTGATCTCCACCAACTGCTTCCTGTTAGCAATGCACATTCCGGGTAGGTCCAACATACTGGTGGACAAATTGAACAGAACTATCTACTCTCCTTATGAGTGGTCTCTGAATCCTTATGTAGCGGAACAGATCTTCTTCAAGTGACCTTGATGGTTATTTAGCTGAGCTCGAGGTTCAGACATATGAGCTTTACTTTGTTCTTGAGTCAGGTGTCTCAGGTTGTTAGTTTGTTTTGTTATTAGGTGCAGGAGGCAAACGCGATCTGAGGATTGGAAGGAGGTTGCAGTGTAGTATGGGTAAGGGGGAGGAGCTTGGAGCTCGGATCTTTTTGTTTGGTATGCTGCCGGCTCGGATCTGTGTTGGATCCGTAACCCACAGGTTGCTGACAAATGATGTTTACCTACTCAGATGGAACATTATGGTGAGTACATAACTTCTTTTTATAGACTCAGTTATAAACTCAGTCATATCTAGTCTTTCATTTAACACCCCCTTGTCCCTTTCTGTTAGTCTGTATTCTATCAAGCCCTGGTAGGGAAGTCAGTCTCCAACACACAGTCCTAACTTATGCCTTACCTCATCCTAATCAATGACTTTTCCCTCACTAGTTATTTGCTCTCAATACCTTGGTTCCATTGTTAAATTTATCCAGTAAATTCCAGCTCCCTCTTGTCTATTTTTAGAGTCATATTTGCAGTCATCCCTATTGGTAAAATCTCCTTTCTTCATTCCTGTGTTGGCTTAGTTCTCAAAATACTTTCTGCTACTTTGTAAATATAATATTCTGCATGGTCATTATTGTTTTCCTTAAGGGCCTGCATCCAAAATCCTACTTTATCCTTATGTCATGGACTCTCCCATTTCAACATAATTTCTTTCCACAATGATTTGTAGTCTTCTGCCTGTGTTATGTGTATGTACCTTAACTGTGTAGATCTAAAATATCCACTCATGTCTGATAATCCTAAACCATCTTGTTCTGTGATGAGAAATAACTTATCCCACTTAACTTCTTTCCTCTTTCTCTCCACCACAATTTCTTTAATTCTTTATTAATTATGACCCACAGTTTCTCCTCTCACTGATAAAAATATACATGACCTGTGTATAATATTAAAGGGCCTAGAGACATTTCACTGCTTGACCTTACTATCCATATCCTTAGTGAAGAGCTTCCAACCAATTTAATACATACATCTAAATACTTCATCTCATCATGTCCTGATAATTATGGGTATTGCTTTACCATTTAATGTGTGGGAACATAGTTTACTGCTATAGCCTTTGTTTTATTTTGATGTACTTATTATCCTGAAAATATTTAAACTGACCCAAAATGTTCCACAACACAGGCATATCCTTTTCTCAATTTATCAAATACAAGATAATATCATCTGCAAGTATAATTAATTTCCCTGCGCACCATATTAGTTGTATCCTTGAATTTGTGAATTGCTCTATTTTCTTTGTCAGTGGTTCCAAGTAAAAGGCAAATGACAAAAAATAACAAAGGGGAAAGTAAACACCCTAGCCTAGTTCCTCTGTTGTTAAACACAGCTTGTCAGAAAATAACCTTCCCACCTTTATTCTTGCCACGGACCCTTCATATGTATGGCTAATTAACCCTATTATTCTACCAGGAAATGCTAATGCTGCCTGGGCCTCCTCATAAAATCCCAGCTAACTCTGTCAAATGCTTCTCTGCATTAAGCCCAACCAGCAATATCAGGGTTTTCTACACATATCAGTCTGCCTTGAACAATAAGCTTACAACTGCCCATGATAAAATTAACCTTCAATCTCATTCTTTATTAAGTGACGCATTGAGCAAAGTTGTTGGCCAGGTCTAATTAAATAAAAATCATACAATTTTCAGGTTATGTCAGAAATATTTCTGTCACTGAGAACATACTTTTAACCATTAAACATGTTATAAGAAAATTGGTAAATTAAATGATAATAAAATGTGACAAAAATGTTTAATGATAATACTTAAAAATATTAAAGCCTATGAAAATATAGATATAACTGATTAAATTAAAATACTAAAAAACAGAGCTCCAGGGAAAGATGGAATTATCCTGCAAATATATCAGTTTCCCCCCAAGGAGTTAGACATATGGTGTTTGTTAATGTTCAGAATAAATATATTATCACACCATCACAGAAATATAGCTTGACAACTCTGATTCTAAAACAAGATAAAGATCCTTTTTTATTTACTCTCCTAAATATATATCTCTGATGAATGTGAACTATAAATTATTTATGTCTAGCCAACAGGCAGTGTGAACATTGGTTCTAGATAATGGTCACAATTGATGTAACACCCTGACCCCATGTACAAAATGGGAAAAAATGGGCTAATGAAAAACATCACAGAAACCTGGCATTTTAACAGGGGTGGCTACACTTTTTATATCGACTGTATATAAACAATTAATAGTTACCTATTACACTGTGCTTTTTAGTGGTAGGCAGAAAAGTACAACCAAGGAAGTAGAAAAGTCAACGCCACATACTTTCTCAGAAAGGATTACTATAATTAATAATGCATATGAAAATGAATATAATACAATTGTATTAAGAACAAAAGAAAAGTCAACCCATTACAAGTACCAGACAAAATTAGATTTACTGCTAGATGACATGAATGAGAATAGCAATATTTAAAAATTAGTATTTTGATTTATCATATCACATATATAGTGTAAATAGTTAAATTTATTTTGTTTTAATCAGTTAGGTTGTCATATGTAAATTTATAATATGTGATCATACAGGGTTGCTCGGGATGTAGTTTTGAAGTGAGTAGTTTAATTGTTGTAATGTACAGTTATCTATATTGGTGGTTGTTATGAAAAACTTGCATAAATATAATAAAAAGTAGCCATTGCATTTTATTTTCTCCACTTCCTGGTTCTCAAGCTTGATGTTTCAAAATTTATTTGCACATAACTTGGGCTCATCAAATATGCAGTGTTTGACTTGCACTGAACATGCACAATATTGTATAAATAACTGCATGCCTGAATAAATAAGTTTCCATGCTTTAGTGTTGGTTGAACTGAATTAAAAATTACACATTCACGTACCTGTATAAGCACAATAGCACAAAGATATGCTGTAGTCTCAAGCCTAATTAGGTCTAATGCTGAGAATATAATTTATATGATAATACGCAAATGCACACAACATTTTATAATGGGAAAATGACAAAAAGTTAAGTGTCTGAATTACTGAATATGTACAAAAAAATCCATTCAGATTTATATAAAATGCATTGTTTCGATTTTTAAAACAAAATGATATTTGTAAAGCTTTGAATTGGCACTGAAAGAGTAGCTATGCCCAGTACAAATGCAAACACTGATAAAATGTATCTTGAATAATAAAATTGCTGGATTTATATACTGAATGTTTTAAAACATTTACAACCAGTTTTAACGCCTGCCTTTTAGATTAATTACTAACATTACTTAGCTTCAGCTCATTTCATCAAATGGTATGCGTGACTTGCTTATTTTTCAAATAAAAGTGTGATGTTTAACACATTTTGCCTAAGAAAAGCTCATGTATCAAATCAAATTGGTCACTAGCAGGTGTAAACCAATTACTTAGCTATTTTGTGCTAAAAATATGAAAAACATATTCAATTTACAGACAGAATCTGCTGTTTTATGCTTTTTCATTCAGTTTTAAGTTAGCTGTATCCAGAATTCCTGTTTAGTTAATCTAAGATGATGGCTACAAAGTCAAATAATTGTTTCAAATGTTCAACAAACACCAAAGAATATTAACAACCTGATAAGTAACAATGGCATATTTTATCTGAAGGACGTTATAATCATTTGCAGCCATTGGGTAGCCATAAGGCCAATATATCTTAATGCTACATGATGAAGTGGGAGAATATGTTTTTCAATATTATTTTCAAACCTTCATCTTCCAATTTATTATTATTGTTATTATTGTTGTTACTATTGTTTACTTTCTGCTATGACTTAGGATGGGGAGTGTATAAATATGTTTCTTGACAATTAAAAACAGTAATCATGTGCTGTGACTTGCAGTGTACATTAAACAACAGAACCTAACTTTCTTGACATTTTCTTGTATAAGTCTTCAGACCAGAAAGCTTCGACAGTAAAAATTCCAGAAAAAGATTGACAGCTTATTCTATTAAACTAAATAAAAAGGACAACAAAATTGATATCCGTTGACCAGGAGTTATATGATACCTTGCAGAAATTATAAGTTATAAAGCATAATCGGTTCTTAAAACAATATAATCCTGAAGCAACCTAATAGCAAGTTTACAACACATTTGAAGAGATGCACTCAAAGATAGTCTCCTAGTTAGAGTTTTCTAGATATGAAGCTTTTCTCCAGATAATTCACAGCTCAACTCTTTATGTGTTATCCACATTAGAGAAGGGGAATTTGGGGATTTACTAACAGAGCAGACTATTAGGGCAGTATGGCTATAATTTCTAATTAAGCAACAAATCTAGAAATTGCTCTTGTGATGTTAAATGATGCTCAGTCTTGGTTCATTTTGAAACCAAACAACTGTATGCACCTGGTTAAAAGCATTATTTCATTTTTTATTTATTTTACTGTGGGCACTGTATCATGTGGTACCTATGCTACTTCTCATCATATTAAGTAGTTCTGACTCAAAAATCATGTATTACTAATATTTTAAATTCTTATAAAATATTTAACCTCCTCATGTTTGCATTTTCTGCTGTAGTAAAACTCCTCCCTACACTGCTTTACATTCAGACATCAGTATAGGAGAGCTTTGGTAGGTGGTCGGTTAAGATCTATAGGATAATGCTCTATGTCCCTTATTATCTGCATATTGTTTCACAGACTGGTAGAGAATAGATGCAGGTTATCCACAGATTCATGATATGAAGAGTAATGCCAAAAATAAATATTTCAAAAGTAAAAACATTGAGCTCTTAGGCATCATCTCATATTAAAACAAGTATGTAGTATACTTCAATGGGGATTTATTACTATAGACAATCCATAATAAAAATATATGTGAAAATAGTCTCATCCACATTTTTATGCTCTTATCATAGTATACAGTCTTTCTTTAACACACATATATTTTGACATAACTTACTACTAAAATGCTATGAAACTGTATGTGGATATTGTTGAATCCAATAGAACTGGGACATATGCTTGCAGAAATTGTATAGCATGTGAGTATATCCATACAGGTGCTTACTTTACACATCCATATGCAGGTTTTAAGATTAATCTTAATTTCTATGCTGACTGTAGGACTAGAAACGTGGTATATTTCAACTTTTATACCACATGCTATGTTTTTTATATAGGGAAGTCTAATCGTATATTTAAAGATAGAATATTAGAACATTATAGAGATATAACAAATGCTAAGGAGATTAATCCACTTGCACAACATGTAGTTAAGGAAGGTCGAGAGCATTGTTTTAAGTTTATGGTTTTAGAAGTTATAACAGAAAGAGATAGGGGTGGTGAAATTACAAACATTACTGACACAGCGAAACAAAACTGGATTCTGCTATTGAATGCAGATAAATTACCTGGCTTGAATGCCAAGCTATCACTTAAACTATTTTTAAAAGCTAGACCATTGAAGCATTGATTTTACAGACATATTGACAGTGGTTTTTTTGTGCACATGTATACATTTTTTCATTATTTTTATTATTTATAATACATACTTTCATAATATGTTTTATTTAATTGATGTAGTTTTTGGCGCATATGTTTGACATCATGCATAATAATGACAAGGTGAAGTATTCATTGGCTCATGCATTGCTTAAATAGAGCATTTGTTGTGTACTGCTTTGTCTGAGGAAGTGGTTGGATAACCGTGAAAGCGCTTACGGTTTATTTTGTGTAATAAAGCTGTGTTTATATTATCTGCCGCGTTGTTACTGGTGTTTTATAGTTTTAGTTTGTGATTTGCACGGTTTTATCTCACCGGTCTACTTGGGTCTTGGATTTTTCTTATCTATTTAGTACCCAGATAAGTTTGAATACTGACTATGGTGCCTGCTGTGCCAATCAGGCACAGTAAGAGTAAATGGCTAGTGTTGATTTACTTACCTTGGCAGAGGGACTAGTGGCCAGCGGACTGTTTCAACACAAAAAGTTAAGGCCTCCAGGGAATGAAGTTATAACCATTAACCAGGAATGTAGATTTGGCATATCAAGATGGCCAGATGGCATGACTATTATTGACCTACTGATGATAAAAATAAGCAATCAAGCCAGTTCTCTTTCCATTATTTAACCCTACCTGGAACAAAACTTTGATCAAAATCTGGACCTGCTTTTTCCTAAAATCCTCAAGATATGTATTTCAAAACAACATTCACTTCCCTTTATTTCTCAAACTTTCAACCAAGAATTCTGTTCATAAAATGTGTTCTTTTCACTGGAAAAGACTATAGACTTGACCGATAAACCATCAGACCCAAACAGAGCACCAAATACATACAGACTGTTTTATCTGAGTCTGTCCTTTTCATATCATCAAGTCCAGTTTAACATGAAAACTAAAAGGCAAAATAACACTTATTAGAATTTGGCATATTTCTAGCATCAGGAGGATAAGATGGCTTTAGTTAAAGATGTCCTTATAGCATAACTTGTATATAGCCTTCTCATTATAGCTTAAGCCTACCAATGTATCTCCCAGGAACAAAGGATCTTTCTTATAAAATCTGTGGTATCATACATTTTACATCCTGCAAAGAACATCAGTGAAACACTTTCTGATAACAGATACTTCCCTGTCTTAGACTGTGCAGACTTTGACTGAAATGCTCACATTTAAATTTCTCAGTATTGACTATGGTCCTAATTGTTAATAAGCAGTCGCCAAACAACTACTCTGCTTATTCTACTTTGGAACTAGGATACTAGATGTCTTCATTGCCCCCTCACACAGTTTAAACACAGAAGAAACATTTCTTGTTCCATATTCTAAGAGTTTCCTAGCATTGTTTATATGTCCAATAATCTTAACTCCTGCCCTATGAAGCTTAAAGCTAGCATTGGAAATCAGATTACCTTGCTTATTGCTAATTGTATTGTTACTGCATTCAGATAACTGTAACACAGAATAAATGTAGTGTTGCATTATCTTTTTTCTCAGTTCAGTTGATTAAATGTGCTTGTATTTATTGCTGATTGTTCTCAGAGAACCAACATACTTACTACAACTTGCATTCTTATCTTGAAGTTGCTGCACTTAGCATTGACTTTAGATCAAAGTTATAAATTTACACTACCTTGAAGATCACACTTTGTCCACAGCATGTCCCTGCTGCATTATATGCCTTATTTCCACAATCTTTACCCCCACTGTCATTACAGAGCTGGCTACTCTTTGTTCTGTTTATCTACGTGACTTCCTTATTCATCTCAACTGTATATGGTTGTTTTTCCCATTTTAACTCATCCTCTAGTCCCTTCTGTATGTTTATTTTTATGCTCCTTGTTCATCACATTTTATTTCTAGTTTTCTTTCATATAAACAAGCTCAACTCCTTGATATCCTCACCTTCAAAAACAGTCACTATGCGTTCCTGTAGTTACCTCATACTGTAATAAAAACAAGTGGGTCTATCTTTCCTCTTCTCTCCACTTGCTATTCTAAGCTTTTCTCTCAAATGTACACTATTATCTGGTATGTCTATCAGCTTTTCTATGAATCCTAACTCCTTCGGTATATGCAAGATTTAACTATGCTCCTAACAGTTTTGAAACTGTTAATGTGCCAAATAACTTTCACATGAGACAGTTTAGTAAAGAATAACATTCTCCTGTACTGCACAGAGAAACACAAATGTAAGAGACTAGGAAAGCAAGGTCCTGTCTCCTTAAAATGCAGAATGTACAACTCTTTACACTTTCTTTCATTAAAAGCAACATTATTGTAACAATCATAGAACAACCATAAAAAACACTAGAGGCCAGGTACCCAAAACAACAAAGAAACCAATGCAGCACACAAAGGTACCAAGTAGAGGTAGTCAAACCCAAAGCACGAAACACAATCCGAGGTGGAAGCACCAGCAGTTTATTTAGCACATTAATGCAAATATTCACAAGGCGTTTTCGTACAAGACTTCTTCAGATGTTAACTGCTTTGGATTCAGTAAGCAACGTTACATAGTGCCTAGAGCCACGCAACCACTGTAAACACAGTGGCATGCTAATTACAACATAAGCAGCTGAATTGTATGCTAATCAATCAATACAAGATGGAGAAGCTATTCAACAAGCTATAAAGCAACCATATAGACTCAGTGCTGATTTTCCCTGCAAATTCTAAAATCTATTGGAATACAGACACAGAAAGGACTCTACACAGAAAAAATGTTAGGGGTTGCTGTTGCTTTAATTCATCTGTATGTGCAACAGGCTGAAATCTATGCTGCTGCTGCTAATAGACCACAGCCAAGAAGGAAAAGAGTATTCAGACCCCATTTAACTTCTCACAATCTGCAAAAGGTGGAAATTATAGAGCGCTACAGGGTGGATAGAGACACACTACAGGAACTCTGCAATCTCTATCATCTGCAATTCAGACCCAGGGAAAACCAAGGGGAACCAATACCAGTAAAGACAATGGTATGTGTAGCTCTTAGAATTTTAGCTACAGGAAACTTTCAGACACCAACAGATGACATGCTGGGGGTGTCACAGGCATCAGCATCCAGGATCCTCCATCAGTTCTTGAATGCTGTGCTCCAACATGACAGTGACCACATATATTTTCCCCATTATCCTGAGGGCAGGGACACAAATATGCAGTAGTTCTACACTGTAGAACACTACCCTGAAGTACTGGGTGCCATAAATTGTACACATATAGAAATCAAGACACCACCCAGGGAACAGTGAAGGGTCTACATAAATAGAAGTAGTTTCCACTCCATTAATTGCCAAGCCATGTATAACAATAAGGGAATCATCTTGAAAGTGTGTGCTGGCAACCCAGGCATTGACCACAACTTACATATCTGGCACACCTCCCAAATGTATCAGATGTTCACTAGAAGGGATATCTCACAGGGTCATTTATTGGGGATGCAGGTTTTGCACTGGAACCATGGCTGATGACACCTATCAGAAATGAACACATACTCACTGAAGAATACCATAATGAGGCACATGCTCAAACCAGAAATATCATAGAATGTGTATTTGGGCTGCTTAAGTCACAGTTCCAGTGCCTAGATACAATCCATATACATGTATTGGAATCTTCACCATTTGTGCCATGTTTCACAACAAAATCCTGAGAAAACAGCTACAGCAAGATTAACAAGGAGAAGGGGCACACATCCCTCCACCTATGGCAAGGTCACCACAACCACACACAGGTGAAGAGTCAGAGGGGGAACCAGCAGCTGCTGTGGGTGTAGGCAGATGTAGGCATGCTCAATATGTCCTTGCATTGGTTAAGAGGCAACATATAGCACACTCACCACCTAAGGGGCTAAAACCTTCATCCTTTGCACATGCTTTTACTAACATTGATGTCAGGCAGGCAATGCTCGCAACCTTTACCTACCCATGTAATGGCTGTGTACTGGTAGCATCTGACAGACTTAGCCCTGAACTAAAACAGTAGCAACTACTGGATTTATGAGATAAGTGTTGAAACTGTAGTATTAAAACAAAATTCTGTAATAATACAAATGAATGGCATATACTTGCATTGTTGTTACTTTGTAATGTAAGTAAGTAAAAGGTGGGTGATTTTTACAGCAATGACTTCAACATGTGACAGTAGAGACATATGTGAATGCATGTATCCTCTATCAACTAATAGGTCTCAAGCATCAAAGATTCACACATTCATACCTCACAAAAGTACTGATGGTCACCGAATGTCCTCAGTTTGGCCTAATACTTTTGTACTGGCAAAACATTAAAGAGAGAAGTTAGAAATTAGTGAAACACATTTCAGTATCAGACTTCATAACTCTCAGAAGATTCTTAAAAATACTGATGCAAAAACTTTTGTAACTGAAGTATAATTAGCAAAATAACATCACAAACCCAGGTATGCTATGCACTAAATCAGCTATGCACCCTGAGGATCAGACACAAAGCTCATGTATCCCTGAATCCAATAGATAAAAAACAAGGATATGGCACAGTTATCATCACTTGCACAGGGTGTTGTGTGTGGGGTGGGGAGCCTAGGCTGACACAAAAGGTAAGTGAGTGAGTGCATATGAGTAAGAAAGTGAAACAGGCAGACATTTGCATAAAGTAACAAATGGCCACTGAGAGAATAAGCTTTAAGCCCCATGGCTGAGCCATGTAACTGTTGTGTGTGTGCCTGTATGGGCCTTCAAGGTGAAATTGCTGTGTAAGTATATGCAAGAACACAGTCAAGCTCTGTACTAGCTCTACGTTTTGGTATGTCTGACAGGTGTAGGTTGTGCATGGTAGATGTGACAGCTCATAGTTGTTGTACCTGACCACTTGAACTGGCTCTGCCAGGAGTTGCACTGGCATGTCCACGCTCATGATCAGATGCACTGCTGCTACCTGAATGTGCCTGATGTCTGTTGGATGACATCTCCTCATGAATACACCCACTACTATAACTCCATGGCCTGCCATGTCTGGGTGTGGACACCTCAACCACTGACAGAGCAGTGGAAGTACTACCACTATGACAGTGTGATCAGGCACAGCCACATCCACTAACATCAGATGATGTGGCTGACTTAAGCCCACATGGATGCCATCCCCCTCCAGCAGACGTTACATCACAGACACTGCCTGTTCCAATGTGTAATTCATCCAATCTATTGAATCAGCAACACAGTGGAGGCAGTTATTTATTTATGTAGTGTAGCTAATATACTTGTGAACAAGTGCTGAGAGGCCAAGGCTGCAGTGTATGAGGGGAGATAAATGGCTGCATTGTAAATATGTGTTATTTTCTTGGTGCATTCATTTAGTTGGTATTTTCATGTGTAGTTTTATGGCATGAAGACTAAATGGACAGTAAACAAAAGAAATACATGCTACTGTCCACTTTGCATAGTGCACTGCCGAGCAGAGAGTTTGCACAATGATTGGCTCACACGAGATACACATTTATACTGCTTTCTCTGTTTGTGCATAGTTAAGCAGTGTGCAAACATGAGCCTCATTGCCAAAACCCCTACCTAAGTACAGTGACTAAAGTACTCTGTATTTAAGGCAAGTTCCACAGCTCAAGTCTGACTTTTACAAGGCTGCAGGGCAACTTATGGTGGATGATATCAGCACTGGATGTTGGAGAGAAGATGTTGGGAGGCCTGCATGAAATGGATGTGTAGGCTTGTGCAAGTGTCAAAATACTGTCAATCCACAGTACTGGAGTGGTAACTCTCAGATACACACTTATGTTCTTCTGGCTAGATAAACACATACACACCTCCCACTTGACTGCAGTGAGAAGAGAACCTCTACCTAAGTACACAGACTAGAGAACATACTACTTTATGCAAGTGCCAGAGCACAAGTTTGACTTTTGCTTGGCTGCAGGACAACTTATGGTGGATGACATCAGCACTGAATGATGGAGAGAAGATTTTGGGAGGTCTGCATAAAATGGATGTGTAGGTATGTTCTACTGTCAAGATACTTCAAATTCTGCATGCTACCAGACTGATGAGTGTGCAATGAGTAGTATGTGGTAGTTGTGATCCAATGTGCAGGTATAGTTTTAGAGACAGACAAACTATATGGAAAACGGTGTCCACAATACTACAGGTATTGAAAATCTGAATGTGTATTATCATTCTAAAGATCTGCATGGTATATTGCACGGCATTTGTTATTAATTTATGTAATCTAGTTGATATATTTGTCAACAAGTACTGAGACACCAGGGTTGCTGTGCATGGGGGAGGTAACACATGGCTGCATTGTAAATCTCTGACATTTTCTTAGATAGGACCTTTATTTTATTATGTTGCCACATGTAGTTTCAGAGCATGAAGACTAAGTGGGCAATAAACAGAGTTAATACATGTTAATATTTTCTTTGCATAGTGCAACGGCGAGCAGCAGGTTTGGGCAATGGCTGGCAAAGTGTTTCCACATGTGGGATACACAGCTCTATTGCTTCCCCTGTTTGCATGTAGTTAAGCAGTCCACATACAAGAGGCTCATTGCTAAAATTATGAGAGTTCTCAGTAGTGAGTGGATGAAACACAGCATCCTGCTTAGCTGACTCTGTGGCAGCAGGTGAAAATGCACTGACACATTTCTTTTGGAGCCCAGACAATATAGAGCTTGAATCCAGGTGTACGCAATACTTTTACATAAGTAGGAATAATGCAATGAAATAATTATTTATACTATATTTACTGTGTCTCAGTGTGTGTTACCTTAGCACAGCATGCTTAACTGGCATTGCATGGAGATAACCGAATCATAGAAGAGCTGTTCACCGTTGATTGGCATTGTTACACAATGTCAAACTCTGCACAAACATAGAGACCAAAAAGTGAAGAGCTAAACTCTTTTTTGTTACTTGTGTGTTTTGTGTGTGTAAGTCTACTTTTTTGTGCAGATTGTAGGTGTTAAAATGGGGTAGATAGGAAAGTGGTGAAATGGGCAAGCAGATGGAAGAGCAAAGGGAAAGCAATATAGGAATGTGCAAGGGGGGTAGGAAAGAACCATAGCTATCCATTTCTTCAACAGTGTAACATGAAAATATGTACAGAATACTAGCTGAATTTTAACTGTCACCTCCACCAAGAAGGGTGACAAGAACACAATCATGTTGCATAGCCCATTGGACTGAATCAAGTGTAAAGTGGAGAGCTACGTATGGGAAGACATTTTTCTGTGGGACAGGTGCCCTTTTTTCAGTAAAAGAGGAATGCTGGGTAAGGGGCATTGGCATTTCTGGCTCAGGCAAGTTAGGTAGGTGAGGAAATAAATGCAAACAGGACAAACAAGACAAAAGGATGGTGAGGGATACAAGAGGCTGGGGGACACCATGATTGGAGTAACGGAGGGGACAACTCAAGCCCATGCCCTTCAAACATGAGGACAGTGAAAATCTAGGCCTCACCCACAGGGCTGTCATCACTGTCCCCTTATTCCACTGGCAGCTGGAGTGCTTGATGCCTTCTCCTCCTACAGACCATGAGGGACAGCAGCCTCTACTAACAACATAGGCATACACCACTGGTGCTGTGCACGACTCTACACACCAACCCTGGCATCTCCTGGCAGGTGATGAAATCTCAACCTCCATCAGTACTCCTGGAGGGTACCAGAGCACCAGCTCCTGGGTAGTTCAACCTGAGAGTAAAGGTAGTGGCTGGGCAGCAGAGGCAGTACTTACAAGTTGAGTCCCAGATGTGCTGGGCATTGGTGCCAGAGCCGGTGGAGTTGGGCAGGCTGAGCCTCTTTGGATGAACTACCTCCTGTGTTGAGAAGCATTTTAGTGATTTGATACAGATGGATGACATGGAGACATTTTGATGACACATAATAGAAAGTAAAAAAGACCTAAGGTTGGGGAGAGAAAACAAAAGAAATAAAATTAGTAGAATCATGTGTGACATACAATGCATTATCAGAATAATATAACTATTTTATCTGAAGTTTTACATTTAAGTATACTTCCTAATAACTACAAACTATTATTATGGATTGTTCAAAGTAATCCTTGCAATGCACAGATATTGCACATATGCTTGGTCCAGTTATATAGATTAATGTTAAAAGTAGGGCATTTATGCCACTTATGTAGAATTTAATTTATGTAACATCATTAAAGAATTTGAAATATTTTATTCTTGTTACTTGTCATATTTGATCCCACAACCTCTTACTACAGTCTTACACTTGATTCCTAAAATTGGTTTGTGCTACAGACCGATGCATGCATATTTGCTTTTATAGATAGGATATGTATGCTGACTTTGTTAATACTGTATAGAAAATAAAACATGTTTCTTTACATTTTAAAACTACAATAATACTTCTCTTGTGCTGCATTCATACCATTTGCTTCCCTCAGTCTCTCTAGATGATCAGCATGTGCTTCCCTATTTGCAGCTTTTTTAGAATTAGCTGTGAAAAGAAAAGATAAGAACAGCAGAACATTATGCATAACACTCTTGCCTATATTTAGCTGACTAAGTATTATAAATTCTCTTTATTAGCATACTTACATAATTATGGGATATTGCCAGTTCGAAACTCATTCAACCACTGGTTGAGAGTATCCCTCTTGTGCCTTTTTAAATTATTAAATTGGCACCTACATTATTCTTCAGCATGCAGGATGCCAGTAGCACTGGATACAACCTTGGTCAGACTATTTAAAAAATCAGACTTGTACTGGGAGCCAGTATAGTCCCCCTGCAAAAGTCTCTGGCTGTGGTGCTTTACCAGGAGTCCAATAAAAACTGTAGACTCCTGTACACTCCACTTCTATACACAAAACTGGGCACATTCCCTTCTAACACCAGAACAGTCTAATCCCAAAGCAGTGCAATAGCAAATAATATTTTTTTACCAATGTCATCATGTTTACTGGTAGTGCACAAACCCAAGCAATGATGCCAAACACATTTGCTCAATGTTAAGCAGACAGCAACAGTGCCAAACAGAGAAGAAAGCAGTTTTGAAAATTGGAAGGTTAATCAGACACTTGACATTAGTTTGAGGGGGTGTGTGCTGCTGTAACTGATAGGTGGTTTAACTTTGCAGACAAGCACTGTGGGTATAAATTTCATGACCTGACACAAGTTTGGTCTGGTTTTATAGACTGATAAAATTGATTTTTACAGTGTGGGATCTAAATCTATGCATAAGGCACAAAACATTTCCTTCCACAATAGTAATTTTCCATCTTTGTCAAATAAGAAGTACTTCTCAGATATAGTCCTGAATTATTTATAAATACAGATAACAGAATGAGGTGTTAACTATGTATGTGTGTGACCTGACAAAGTCATTTTATATACATTCATTTGTGTATGTGTCTTATTTATGTGGGAAGGCCATCTAAGTCCAAATAACAGAATTATACTTACAGAAACATAGTAGACAGTATACCCTCAATCATACATCTGAACCTTCAAAACGTAGTAAGGGTATCTTATCCCTCTTATGTATAATTCATATCAGCGCCACTATTTATAATAATGTATAACATTACATAAGTGATATTTAATATAATGTGCAATAAAACAACAGTAAAAAAGTCTAGAATTTCCTGTATTAGAACCCAGGGCCTTGAGTATGGCAGCCCTACACTTACACCAGTTGCCACAGGAATACTGCAACAACACTTGGATATTTTCCTGTTCATTACTATAAACTGAACTGTCACAACAGTAAAAATATGCTGTACCTCCAGTATTAGAACCCAGTACCATCTGCATTACAAACCTACACTTACAGCTTCTGCCACAGGAGTAGTTAAAAAACAACTGGATATTTTCATATTCATTATTAACTTCTGTGTGTTAATCCCTGTACAATGCCGCATACTGTGTTTGTGTGGTGCCCAAATTGATACATTGTATCCAGTTTGAAACTGTCTACTCTCTGCTTTCTCTATGCGGGTGTTCGATGGCTGTAGGTGCTGTGGAAGCTTGCTGTCTACCTCGCAACATCTCTTAGCAGTGTTGCAGGATGGAAATTAAAATATGCAACAATGTATCATTTTTGGCATTTAATTTAGAATGTCTAAGCCCTGCCTGCAGGTGTTCTGGCTCCTTCTTGTGTAGGACAGTAGTCCAGGTTTGTGAGATGATAAACATCACACAAATAAAATAATCAAAGTGAAACATGACATTAATTATGTTTCTCCATTTCCCCTGTCTGCCCTAAGCTGTGCACCCCTCAAATATTGGCTATAAAAAAAGAAAAGAAAAAGAAAGGAAAATTAGGAGAAAGGAAGAAAATAAATCTATTAAATAAATACCACTACAAAATTTATTTTGGTATACATGAAATATTTTTACACAGGTCTGGATTTGTACTCCCACTGCAATGAATCTTCAAAACACAGTAAGTGTGTGTTGTCCCTCTTTACCACATAAACAGCTTTGTAGCAGAGAATGAAAATCATTATGCATACAAGCAACTGTAATATCTTTCACAGTATTAACAAAACATATGACAGTTGTACACTTCTGAGTTGTATGTACATGTATTAACTTCAGGTGTAGTCCACTGAGTGATCACACAAAGACTTATGAGTATCTCTTGTAAAAATGCAGCTCTGTCTTATCTCTCTGTGCTTGTTGCTCATTATTCTCTTACCTGAGCAGTAATCTGAGACATGTAATCTGAGACATGTAGTCTGAAAGGCATTGTGTATCAATTGTCCTTAAAATGTGTGAAGATATTAAATGGCAATAATATATAGTTGTCAAGAAATGAAGGGGAGATTGGATGTTACTTAACATGAACTATGGAATCTGTGCTGCTTACTTACATTTAAAACCTTGATACAATTACTTCTATACTTTGAAAGTCTAACCTGGCTGACACATCCATTGGAGATAAGAGCATCTGGATTGATGTTGTGTTTTCTTTATCTCTATCAGTAATCATTCATAGTTCCAATACATTAGCAACAAACACTGAGGGAGTGCCTGCACTATGTTCACATCTGCTACACAGAGACTAGTATCTGGGATTCAGCAATTCTAATGGGTTCACACCTCATTTGCATCTTCACAGTGCTCACATGTCTGAATCTACACTATAAAAAGTGAGCTGCATAGCTAGGGAGCCTGAATGTGAGGAGACTTGTTTATGTGGATAACACAGAAGAAGATATTACTTTGGGATTTATCTGCAGAGAAGACTACTGATCTTGATAAGGTATGATTGCATTTTCAATTATATACTGGATATGCTCACATGTCACTAAGAAAATATTTTTATACATATATGCATTAGCAAATGCTTTTATCTGTATGCACTTCTTAGATGGCATGGGCATTTTTGCCAGGGCATTTTACTTTCTCAGATACACATCCTTATTAACTGTCATCACTGCGGTGGTGGTGCTGCAGTAGCATTGTCGCCTCACAGTAAGACGTCCTGTTCGATTCTCAGCTAGAGCGTCTTCTGTGTGGAGACATGCATGAATGGGCGTACCTTTGTTGAAGGTTGTGCATCAGAGCCGGCAACTCGGCACGTAAAAATCTACTGCCAATCATTAGAGGACCGGAGTTCTGCTGTGGCGACCCCTAACTGGGAAAAGCCGAAAGACACAACAACAACCTACACTACAATTTAATATCTGCTAACAAACACTGGTACCACTATCACAGATGGTACAGAAATACACACACACTCATGATGCCCACCTCACACATATGGATAAATGAATATATTTCTGTCAAATGGCCATCAATACTCAAAAAAAAAGTTTGGCTTAACATGTGCAGCTGACTCCACACTTGCTAGCTAGGTTGGTCCTGGAAATTAAGCAAAAGATAAGGACATAATCATTACAATTCCAATAATACATGGGAACCACATTTTTGTCTTTATATGTCCATTAACAATACACAACCACCAAAAGCTCATGTGTAATGAAAAAAACTGTTTTATTAACCATATCAGTTTATCAATAGGTTCAACCCCAAATTAAAACAATGATGAACTTATTACTTGCAATATTTTACTATACAATAAAACGTTATAAATTGACATATGTAAGCTTACCTGGAATCTCATCCTGGGACATTCTTGTCCTCCCAGAAACATCAGTACTAACATCAAGTCACATGCTATTGTATACTTTCCACTGAGCTCTCTGGATCTCTGACAGTGGACAGGAACTCTTCATTTGGTTTCAGTGGTGGCTCTGTAGCAGCTCCCCCCTGTAGCCAGCTGTCCATGGCCACTGCAGTTGCTCTCCTGGCCCTATGATGCACCTGATCATAATTCCTGCTTTGCTCCCCTACAGCATTGATGTCATTCATTATCTGGTTCCAAACCTGCATTCTGTCAGACATATCTCCACATCCTCTCTCAAGCAGAAAGGCACCATGGTTCCTAAATGCTTGGACAATTACATCATTTTTGGAGTCACCAAAGGTGTTTTTTTGGGGAATGGGATGCTTGGGTGCCATAATCCTAGATGACATAAAACAAAAACGGATACAACACATAAATATTACATAAATAAAAACTCCTGATTATATAGACACATATTATATTTTCAATATTACCCACTGGAAAGACACAGTTTAAGTATTAAAATATAAGGTCATGTGGCTGTGACATATCACAGTCACACATAAACCAGGTTTTGGTCCAAAACAAGGAATAACAGGAGGAAAACTCTTTATTTATTTATTTATTTTTTGTGGCAATACACAAATGGAACTTGGCTCATCCACCCCAAAATAATAGGCAAATGACAGTTTCTACCAAGCAAGGAATAACAAATCAGTCAATTGTTATAAATGCCTTCCCAAAACTTCTCACCAAATGTGTACACATTTACAACAGAATTCATTTTGATATGATTGCCAGTCACATCTCCCTGTCTACAGCACTCTCCTAGAGGTGTCTATGGGCCATCTTAGAAGCCTAACACCCTTATGTCATTGACAATAAAAAAACCCTAGATGAAAATTCTACATTATACAAGTCCAAGACAATACCACTATAGAAGTTGTCCTACACACTAAATTACTAGGCATTATTATAGATGAAAACCTTAACTTTGACCTACACATAAACAACAACATAAAAAACACACCAAAAGCTCGGTATGCTCTACAGACACCAACACTTTCCTGGCCTCTCTACCAGACATACCCTTGCAACTACCTTTTTATTACCCTTTCTCCTTTATGGTGCCCCTTTCCTCACTAATCTCCAAAATTCTTCAAAATCCAAATTTGATATGGGTTACAACAAAAATAGCAAAATTTGACACCAACGTCAAATTCTCATCCCACCACTGTAACTCGCTGAAAAGTTAGGGTGGCTGGAACTCCCCCACCATCTCTCATTCACCCAGCTAACTACAGTACACAAAATGATCTACAGAACCACAGACTGTCCTGTTCTCTCAATTCTACTTGCCAAATACCAACCCAGCAGGCATCTAAGATCTGAAAATCATCTACTTCTAAAAGTAGAAAAGTCCACCTTACCTGCTGGTCAACTCCACTACTCTTTCACCATCACCAAACTATGGAACTAACTGCCACTTTCTGGAAGAAACACAGGCAGCACCTTCAAACAAATACTGAAAAACTATCTCAACTCTTCCTGGCTATGTGCCTGCTCTATAACCTAACCTCTTCCTTTTCCTTATATGATAACTAAACTCCTATACTTTTTCCTACTAGTGACTAATGATACTTTCGCCATATTTATTTCTTTTCATCACTCGTTGATACTGGTACAATAATACTGATTAATATATCAATGTTTATACCTTTCACTAAATTCATCTGGAAACCAGCTACATTCCTACTTTCATGTATATATTCTGTATATATTACTGTAATCACTATGTTTAACACTATTTCTACTTCTGTACCAATTAATGTTTAATTTTTTTCTGTATCTATGTTTTTGTTGGAGCTTTTCTCCCTGGGCTCTACTGAAAATGGGCTCTTTTAGGTTTAGTGGACTTTCCCAGTAAACAAATGCAATAAAATAAATAAATAAATAAATAAATAAGATAAATGTAGGACATTTTCATTTCACTGAAATAACACAGAAGTGTGTAAGATAACCACTTGAAGCAATAACACTTGTGATGAAAGTTAATAAGGCTGTGTATCTGAGAAAGTGAAATGCCCTTGAAAAGTTATTTAAAAAAAGTATGACAGTTTTGTCTTATCTTGTACTTGATACACCTGAATGCAGCCCTGTGCTGATGCCTAGTATAAATAAAAGTCTGAGCAGCTTTTGCATGCTGAAACCAAAGTCTGATTAGTACTCTGAAAGATTAAATGCAGATGTCTGTCAGATGTCTGTGCTGCTGCTTTAGTGCCTTGTAAAAACAAAGTCTAATTAGTACACATAAACTTTGCAGACTATTTACCTCTTAAACTTTGTTCAGTACTATTAAAATAACTTAAAGTCCACAAAGGCATACTATGGCAGCCAAACATGGAACCAGATTAAAAAGATAACTGTACTGAAAGCAAGACAAAATAATAGCCACATTATTATTAAAATAACTTGTCTATATAACAGACTACACATACAATACTGTACAATTTGCAGGGTTTACTGTTTCAGATTTGCATTTTTCAAACAATATGGATGATGATCTCCAGTACTTAGATCTAACAAGAAATCAGATCTAGCATAATACACTTTTAATGTCCTTTTTATATGTTCTTCTGTACCATCTGGATCTTGTCCATCAGGACAGTATGTTATTTAATACCTTTGGAATTTGCAGTCTGTTGCTTTGGTATTTTCTGATGTCATTTCTTTCAAGGTGAATAACTTTTAGAAATTATTTTTGTTTCGATCTCCATCCACTAGGGAGTCTTGCACCTGTGTCTTAGGATTTTTTTATCTTTATTTTTCCTTGACTTTGTATCAGACACTGTTACACAACTGAATGCCTTTTTTACTTGAATTAAGGAGTTATTCATATCAGCATTTTCCCTTGTAGTTGTACCAGACACAAAAATGTTTTGTATTACATATACAGCTGGATGCATTTCTACGTCTTAACTAAGAGCAGTTTAACCCTTTAATATACATTAGCAAACAGAAATGTATGCATCTAACTGACTATATTATCCTACATATATTTTAGCAAACAGAAGTGTACATGCATCTAACTAGCAAACAGAGGTGTACGTGTATTTAGCTAGCTATATTTTTCTAATAAACAGAAATGTATATGAATTTATAAATCTCTCTCTCTCTCTCTATATATATATATATATATATATATATATATATATATATCCCTGACAAAAATGCCTGTGCATACAGATAAAAGTTCCATTTTCTAATGTATGTATATATATATATATATATATATATATATATATATATATATATATACATATATATATATATATATATATATATATATATATATGACATTTTTTCTTAGTGACATGTAAACAATTCCAATAAGTAATTGAAAAATTCAGTCAAAACTTAGCAAGATCAGAAGTCTTCTGTGCAGATAAATCCAATTATAGCAATCTTCCTCTGTGTTGTCCACATCCACAGCTCTCCTCACCTTCAGGTTCCCTAGCTACATGATTACATTTAATAGTATAGATACAGGCCTGTGAAAACAGTGAAGGTGCAAATGATTGTTTGCTAGTTAGATGCATGTACACTCCTGAGAGCACCCCGGCACTATCAGGTTTCATCTCATATCATGCGTTCCGGCCCCAAAACCTGGACCACACCACAAAAGGAGGGGGTGTATCCATATTCATTAAGGATACCCACACCTCCAGGTTGGTGGCTACGCACGAAGCATTGGAAACCATCCAGGTGCAATTAACCATAGGCAAAACTGCTCTACAATTTGTAGCATGCTACAGGCCACCCTCTCAAACTCAGGAAACCCACACAGCCTTCCTGAAGACACTGGAGGGTATAAATGTATCACCAAAAACCATCATATTGGGTGACTTCAACTACCCAAATATAGACTGGGAACATTGCTCAAGCCCAAACTTTCTAGCCCAAAGGTTTCTGGAGTTCATAAATTCAAATGCCATGGAACAACTAGTCACCGTCCCCACAAGAGGAGAAAATATACTAGATCTCATCATCACGAACATGGGGACAAAATGCTCCACACCGGAAGTATATCCCTCATTGGTGAGATCAGATCATAAACTAATCTCACTAGAAATCCACATCCCGCCCCAACCCCAAACAAAAAAGACCACAGTGAAGAACTTCTCTAAAGCAAACTTCACACTACTCAAGACAGGTGTGGTATCCTTCAAGGCCCCCGAGCCAATGGAAACCACAACCCAAGCTGCGGAAGCCCTTACAAATGCCTTCTATGAACACCTTCAGGACTGCATGGATCAGGCAATCCCAAATAAAACCAAGACTCTTTCCACCAAGGGCAAACGTCCAGTCTGGTGGACCCCAGCCATAAACAAACTTTACAATAAGAGGAGAAAGCTATTACATGATAGAGCAAAATCCCAAAAAGGGAAGGCATCTTTGATCAGCACTAGCAAGAAACTACAATCCCTCATAAAATCATCCAAGGCCAACTTTGAGAGAAAAATTGCCATAGATTCAAAAGATAATCATAAGGCCTTCTTCAGCTATGTCAGAAACATGGGTGGAAACTCCCAGATATGCTCAGAATTAGTCCAAAATGATACAAAAATCACTGAACCCACAGACATTGCCAACATACTGGCAGACAGGTTCAGCGCAAACTTCAACCCCCTCTCCCCAAAAGGAGAGATAACTATCCCAACTGAGAGTAGCCTCCCAGACATCTCAAATGCGCAGGTGAAAGCTGCTCTCTCTAAAGCTAAAAACACAGCATCAATGGGACTGGATGGGGTCCCCGGCTGTGTGCTACACGAACTCAATGAAGAACTAAACCCGCACATAAGGCAGCTGTTTAATCTTAGCCTCACCACAGGATATGTGCCCAAGGAGTGGCATACGGCAACTGTGGTCCCACTCCACAAAGGCGGTGCCTCTACGGACCCTGGTAATTACCGCCGCATAAGCTTAACAAGCCTGGTCTGCAAAGCTATGGAGAGGATCATAATGGAACTCATAAACAAGGACATAGGGGACTTGCAGACCTTGGACCCAACCCAGTTTGGCTTTGTCAAGGGCAGATCTTGCCTTTTGAACTTGGTCGACTTCTTGGAAACAGTCGGCAAGGCCATTGATGAGGGAAAGGCAGTGCATAGAGCGTACCATGTCCTTGCAAAAGCTTTGACACAATACCCCACTCGGGTATTATAGAGAAACTTACCAGCTTAAATGTAAACCCATATGTCACAAGATGGGTTGCAAACTGGCTAAAGGACAGAACCCACAGGGTTAGAGTTGCTGGAGCCATGTCAGACTCCAAGCCAGTTACAAGTGGAGTCCCACAGGGCTCAGTCCTTGGCCCCTATTGTTCGGCATCTACTTCTCAGAAGTACAGGCAAACATAGGAGGACTATGGCTGACAAAGTTTGCGGATGACTGCAAACTGGGTGCCATAGTGGATAGTACATCGGACACAGACATCCTTCAGAGGGGTCTCACGGAAACTGATAGCTGGTGCCAGAGCTATGGTCTGAAGTTAAACGCAAAAAAGTGTATAGTCATACCCTTCGGGAAAAACAAGGTAACCCCAAGCTACCATATAGGTAGCAACCCACTAAGCACAGAAGAGGTTATCAGGGACCTGGGGACCCAGGTTGACAGTGGCCTCTCGTTTGACGCTCACGTTGCTAAAGTGGTTCGAAAGACCTTCTACATTGCCCACCTGATCATGAAGGGATTCACATCCAGATCAAGTGAGGTCATTGTTCCTGTACTTTTCACTTATCAGACCAATGATCGAGTACAATGCCCCATTCGGGATGTATCTCACCCGACACCTGCAGCAATTGGAGAGACCCCAAAAGTTCCTCACCAAAAGGATAAAGGGACTCCAAAACCTGTCATATGCTGCCAGACTGAAGAAACTCCAACTCTATTCAGTTGCATACCATCTGCTCAGAGGTGACCTGTGCCTGACATACAAGGCCATGACCAACCCAGAATTAATGGACATGCTCCACCTCTAAAAATCCAAATCCACCAAAACCACTAGAGCAAGAGACTTAAACCTTAGCACGGATATAAATAGGATGTGCTGGAGGGATAGATTTATCACCCAGAGACTCCCCATGCTGTGGAATAAAATCCCGGTCCATGTGAGGCAGAGCACCTCGCTGGCTCTGTTCAAGAGAAATCTTGACCGGTGGATGGGAGATCGTAGGTTTACCCCGGGAATCATCTCTGTGTCACTACTGGACAGAGGCACAACAAACTAATGGGCACAGTATTTCTAACATAAAGGGCGGCGTAAGCCACATAACTTTGGGCTAGGCTTATAAATGCCCTAGGGCAGTTAGCCTAGTATAAACCTATGAACCTATGAACCTATTAGAATTGCTGAATCCCAAATTTTTGGCTTCGTGTAGTAGGTGAAAACAGTGAAGGTGCAAATGAGGTGTGACCTCATTAGAATTGCTGAATCCCAAATTTTTGGCTTCGTGTAGTAGGTAAAAATGTAGTGCAGGCACTACCTCAGTGTTAGTTGCTAATGGACTGCAACTATGAATGATTATTGGTAGGGAGCAAGAAAACAGCAATTCAGATTCACTCACCTACAGTGGGTGTGTCACCCAGGTTACACTTACAAAGTGTAGAAGTAGTTGTATCAGGGTTTAAATGGAATTGAGCAGCATACATTTCTCAGTTTTTCTTCACTAATAGCCAAACTACCCTGCCATTGTTGAAAACTGTATATTATTGTTATGTCATATTCTTATACATTTTAAAGACAATGATAAAAATGCCCTACAGACTGCATGTGTGAGATTAAAGCACAAATAAGAGAAGAATGAATATAATACAAGGAGAAGACAGAGCTGCATGGCTGCAAACAATACTCATAAATGGTTGTGTGATCTGTGTAATTAACACATGTACAAACAATTGAGAGGGTACAAGTGTTATATGCCTTGTTAATACAGTGGATGAAATGGGACTTGCTTATATAGACAATGATTTGCATTCTTGCTACAAATCTGTTTCTGTGGCAAAGAAGCATAAGACACCCTTATTATGTTTTGTAGGTTTATTAGTCTACCAATTCAAATCCAGGGTTGTGTAAAAATATATTATCTGTGATAAAAATGCAATTGGTTTATGTTTTTTAAATTAATATTTGTGCATCACACTGCTTAGCACAAACAACGTGAAACATAAAGGAATTAAATGTCATGTAACTTATTTCTATGATAAAAACTGTATAAACTAGACTTGTGACTTAAGTGTGTGTGTAGCACACCCGGTAAACTCCATAAACCACACAGTATATGCTATCTGTAGATCATGGTTCAAGTCCCACATTTATCTTTTAATGATGACACCTAATCCACACTTCTCAGAAGAATAATACAAGCTGAGTTTGTCATGTTTGTGTATCACTTACCTTTGCCCAAACATGGTCCAATGGCCTACACAAGAAGTAGACATTGTCAATTTCAAAAAGGATGCATTGTTACCTCTTTTACTTTCCATCACACAAACCCACTAAGCTGTGTTGTGCAATGGTCAGCAAGCTTCCACAGCACCTGCAAGTCCAGAACACCTGCAGACAACAAGCAGACAGTAGACAAATTCAGAACAGATGCATTTTATCAAATGCTGTTTGCCAAAGTGTAAACACTTTAGGTGGCATTGCGTGGTAGTCAGTACACATATATAGCAATGAATGTGAAAATATACAGCTGCTACCTAGCTGTTCTTCCGGAAGTAGGTGTAAGTTAATGGCTACAATACAGAGGAACCAAGGTTCTAACACAGCAAAGGCCAAAGTTTTATTACTGTTGTTCTGATTTACTGTATATAAAATTAACATTAGAAAAATACACATAGAAATAACTATCTTTAGCAGATGCACTGAGTATGCACTGTGGGTATCAGTACAATTATGGTTCTATAGTTACATATTTATTTTCTGAACTTTCATGTCAAACACATATATGGATAAACACAACTCTTTAATGTATATGCATACCCATTGAGCAGGTCTGACAAGCAAGGTCTCAGTTGCAATAAGAAGTATGCTCAGTAATGAGTGTAAAACATTCACTTGTAGCCCAACCTTCCCTGTGGCAACTAGTATAAGTTAATGCTCACACTGCAGGTTAATCTGGGTTCTCATCTAGCCTATTTCCCCTTTGTATTAATGCTTGTTTCTTAATTTAAAAAAATATATAAAACAATGTAAACATAATTACAAATAAGTATATATAGCACTGGAGCTCATATGAATTATATGTGTGACTGAGGGTATACTGACAATTATGTTTCTGCAATTATAATTGCCTTTTCTCACTTTGGATGGACTTCAGACTTCAGTGATACTCATATAGACATGAATGTATAAACCAGGACCTTGTTAGGTCACACACTTACACAGTTAACCTCTTGCTCTGTCATATTTATTTATATATATAAATAATGAGCATATGTGACAAGCACTACTTTTGTGGCAAGGATGAAATGTCACCTGTGTGGGAGAATATGTTTTGTCTTTTTTGCATAGGTTTGGATCCTACATTGTACAAATTAATTTTTTCAATGTGTAAAGCCACATGAGAAATGTGTCAGGTCATCAGATATATACTCCCAATACATGTCTGCCAAGTTAAATCAAATAATAGTTACAGCAGCAACCAACCCACAAACTAATGCCAACTGTCAGATTAACATTATTATTTCTAAAACTGCTTTCTTCCCTGACATTGCTGCTCTCAGTTTAACATCACACAAACTCGGTTGGCATTGTTGTTTGAGTTTCTGCACTAGTATTAAATTCGATAACACAAATTGGCTGTAAAACACTCTTAACTGTTGCTGTTTGACCTGAATGGACATGTCTGGAGCTAGAAGGAAAGGTGCCCAATTTAGGACTCAATACGGGGTGTGGAGAAGTCAAAACTCTTTATTGGACTCCTCATAAAGCACTACATCTGAAGGCTGCTGCAGGGGGATGATACGGAGTCTCAGTACAAATCTGAGGGTTAGAATAGTCTGAACAAGGCTATCTTCTGTGCGACTGGCATTCCACACACACTGGAGATTAGGTCAGACACCACTTTAATGACATCAAAAGGTGTAAGCAGGATATACCCCACCAGTGACTGGATGACTTTAGGACTGCTGACATCCCACAGCTGTGTAAGTATACAGATAAAGTTAATTTAAATTAGATACTAAGACTGGTATTCGTAATGCTCTTCTTTTTTTCTCTCTCCTTTTTATTCTACAGAAAACCAGGAGATTGCAGTGATCAGGGAAGCCCGTGCTGATTGTTCAGAAAGAGTTAGAGAAGCAAGGGGTATGTATGCAGCACAACATAAGTATTATTTAATTTAAAGTTTTGCTCTTCTATACAGTAGCAGTAGCAAATTAAGCATGCATATCTTAACTGCAAAATGAAGCATGCATGCTTCAGTCTGTAGTTCAATTAATCTGTAAGAGACAATTGTAATATTGCATTCAGATGTTGTGGGTTAAAATCCCACAAGTAACAGATATATCATAAAATTATTTAAAAATGTTAAATAATAATTTCAACAAAATTTTCATGCATGCCATACTGTTTAATAAATCTGTATTGTTTGACCATGAGTATGTACAATATATGCATATTGTAAGGATTAGTTGGAGCAATCATCATTTATAGTTTGTAGTGTTTACAAAGTATACTTAATATAAAAGGAGAAGTAAATTATTTTATATTGTACTAATTTATTGTATGTTACACACATTGGTACTAATTACTTTTTTTGTTTTGTCTCTTACCCCAACCCTTATCTCTCTTTTTTATTTTTATATGTGTGGTCACACTTTCATGATGTCATCAATTTCTGATAACTCACAAAATGATTTACAGCACAGGGAGGTAAGCCAACCAGTGTGGCTCAGCTTGCTCCCATTCCAATGCCTGCTGCACTGAAGCTCAGCTCATCTGGGACCCAACCTGGCAGTACTGCCTCTGCAGCCCCTCCTGGGCCCTCCACATCAGGTAGCATTACCCACGCAGCTGATGCAGTGGTACCTTCCGGGAGTATTGGCAGAGGTGGGGATTTTGTCACCCACCAGGAGATGCCAGGCATGGTGCATGGGGTCATAGAAAGCACTATAACTGGATGAAGAGGATGCTTGCTGGAATGCTGGGCAAATGAAAACATTAAGCACTACAACAGCAAGCTGAGGAGGGGGACATTAATGACAGTTCTGAGGGGGACATTAATGACAGTTCTGAGGGTGAGGACTAAATTCTCACTGTCCCCATGTCTGACAGGCATGGGCATCTGATGTACCCTCCCTATCCCAATCATGGTGTCCCCAAACCTATTGCATCTCTCACCATCCCTGTCTCGTCTTGTTCATCCTGTTTGTCTGCATCCACTTCCTCATCTAACATACTTACCCAACCCAGAAATACCTATGTACCTTACTCAATATTCCTCTCTTACTGAAATAAAAAAGTCATAAATGGGTACCTGTTCCAAAACAAAAAAAAAATCTTCCAATATATAGCTCTCCACTTCACACGTGTCTTCTTCTCAATGCACTTGATTCATCTAATTGACTATACAACACAATTGCATTTTTTTAACAATTGCATTGTTGTCACTAATCTTTGTTGAGGTGACAGTCCAAATTCAGCCAATATTATATACTAATTCATTTTACACTGTTGAAGAGTGGAATACTACGGCTCTTTCTTACCTCCATCCAGCATGTTCCTATATTACTTTCCATTTGTTCTTCTACCTGATTGCCCCCTCCATCACTTTCCTATCTACCCCATTTTAACACATTTAAGCTGGTCAAAAATAGAATCACATACCACACACTTAAATAATAAATCCCCAATGAAGCCCCTCACGTTTTGTCCTCTGTGTGTGCATGGAGTTTTGCACTGCACACCAATGGCAAGTGGCAGTGAATGTCTCTTCACGTTCAATGACATGGAGTGGTTACCTTGGTGTAATGCTGTTTAAACCCGCTGCATGAAGGAAACGCACACTGTGTGTGAGGTATTAAGTAGAATTTTCTACAATTGTTAAGCATCTGGTTGGGTTTGTTTGTTCTGATTTCCTGCTAGGAGTGTATCATATAACTTGTTTGCATTTAAAAGCATTCTCTAGAGACTCCTTGATCCTTTATCTGTTTAAACATTTCTGCAGTTTTTTCTTCCTAGGTAGTGTTGGTAGTGTAGCATTGTCCATACTCAGGCTTGTGTTTTGGGCCTAGTTGTTTGTTAGTAGAGGCTGTGTGTCTGAGCACATGTCCCAGGTCATCATAGCTTAGCCAAAGCCAGTATAGCATTTCAGTGAGAGTGAATTGTTTGTGGTCATTGGCTGACTGGGGTTGCCTGGACTATGCCTTGGAATAAGCACCTCATTCGTTCTTTCAAGCTTTTTTAAAGTTGTTTCAGGTTTCAACTTTGTTACTTAAGAAGTTAACTTGTGACTGTTTCTGCCGTTTCACACTGAGTTAATCGGAGGAAGTCGGAGGAAGGGCTCTGAGCTAACGAATCTGAGATATACAACATTAAGTATCCTGTTTTTTGCTTATTTCTGAGTTATTTATAGCACTTTTATTTTACTCACTGTGTGTGAGGTATTAAGTAGAATTTTCTACAATTGTTAAGCATCAGGTTGGGTTTGTTTGTTCTGATTTTTGTTTCTCACCCCCTACCCTCTTGGTATCTTATTTTTATACTTGGTGGCTTTGCAGTTGCCCGCTCCTACTGTAGATTTGATCTGGGACACTCCTCCCAGTCTAGTGTCATTACCTCATTCTACCTATTCCCGGGAGAACATTTGAAAAGGCCAACCCAGTTAGCTTCTGCTCCTTCTTTCCCCTTTCCACTTTACAAAAAAAAAAAAAAATTCTAAGCTTGTTTCCTGCCTTTCCTATAAGATGTCTAGTCCAGATACAGATTTGCTGTATCCAGGACTGTTTGTAAGCTCCTGAGCCCCCAAGCCTTTCTGTGTTGGAGGGAAGCCTTCTAGCTTAATTTTGTTTCTTAGAACTAGCCAGTTTTCTAGTTTCAGCACTCAAATCTGTTTCTTTGAGCTCATCACTTGTTCAGAACTCATTGTAAGCACTAAATAAGCTACAAATTACTACAGCACTCAACTTTCCTCACTTGTCTGGAGAAAAACAGTTTTTAGTACTTAATTAATAAGCACCTATCCAGGCATGTCTAACGGCCAGCTCCCAGTGTTTTCTCCTGTCTACCTGATGAATCTGGGCATCTTGGGGCAATGCAGCAATTGCCTCATGTACACAGACAACCCTCTCCTCCTACCACTCAACACTACAACCTGTGGGAGATGCACTTATATAACCAAACTGGAAGCAAAGCTCTCTTCACCCAAGACTGGACTAGACAGTCAAGAGGAGAAGGTAAACACATGCACCACACCACACTCATCACATAGTCTCTTGAAACCTACACCACCAAAACACACACATAGAAACACAAAACACACACCTACATTCATGGAGGCTCTCAAAAAAAATCTACCCAAGCAACAGGGACCTCCAAAGCAGAAACACAAGCAACCTCCACCCCCCAACACAACCCAAATGACACATAGCCCACAAACTCAGTGTGCCAATCAACCACAGCCCATAAGCCATAGCAACGTACCTAACACTCTAGTCATAGGTGACTCTATAGTCAGGCACACTGATGTTCCACTCACCAGGCTAAATAAGGAGAAAGTCACTGTCAGCTGCCTGTCAGGTGCCGGGATCCGCCACATAACGCATGTACTCAGGTCACTCCACAGCAAGTACAAATATGACTCTGTCATTGTCCATGTTGGTGTGAATGACCTGAGACGTACCTCCCTGGACTACATGAAAAGAGACATGGTGGAGCTTTCTGATCTTGTAGCAGAGGCAGGTATGACCCTAGCCCTGAGTAGCATCCTGCCATCACCCAGAATGATACCACAGTACAAGGACAAAATGAGTGACTTCAGCAATTGGCTAAGCTTCTGGTGTCATTCTAAGGGGATCCAGTATCTGTCCGCCTGGGATAACATGATCGACAAACCATGTTGCTTTGCCAGAGATGGCCTGCACCTGTCACCCTTGGGATTCCAGATACTGGCTAAGGCTCTTGCCACCCCTATAGTGCCTTTTTTAGGCAAGATTCAAGTGACAAATTTACCACTGTAACAGGTACAAGTAAGCAAAATCTGAGGGTAATGCTACTCAATGCTAGAAGTCTAAACCTCAAAATGCACTCACTTGAGGAACTCCTTAAAATGGAGAACATCAACATCTGTGCAGTGACAGAGACCTGGTTCAAGGCTCCAAAGAGCACCCCTGCATTTCCAGACTATATTTCATACCACATCTTTTGGCCACCTAACTTGGACCGAAGCACTAAAGGCTGAGGCGTGTTCATATTCATTAAGGATATCCACACCTCCAGGCTAGTTGCTCAGCATAATGCATCTGAGATTATCCAAGTGCAACTAAGTCTGGGCAAGACCACAATGCAAATTGTAGCTTGCTACAGATCCCCCACCATGCCCCAGGATTCACACTCCTCATTTTTTGATACACTGGAAAATATTAGGGTACAACCTAACACCCTAATAATGGGCGATTTCAACTACCCCACCATTAACTGGGAAAACTACTCATGTACCAACTCTTGTGCTCAACGTTTTCTGGAATTCATAAATTCCAGTGCCTTGGATCAACTTATCCACACCCCAACCAGGGGCAGCAATATCCTAGACCTGGTCATTACCAACATGGGCAACCAGTGTTTCACACCAGAGATCAATTCCTCGTTGGTCAGATCCGATCACAAGCAAATCACCCTAGACATCCACATCCCAGCCCCATCCCCCATTAGGGAAACCACTGTAAAAAAATTTCTCCAAAGCCAAATTCACACTTCTTAAGACAGAAGTGGCAAATTTCACGACACCCATGCTGATGGATAATAGAGATAGGACTGCTGAATCTTATACAATTGCACTTTATAATCACTTACACGAGTGCATGGATCGTGCAATCCCTAACAGAACCAATCCAAAAAAAGGAAGCCAATCTGGTGGTCCCCTGTTATAAACAAACTCTACAACAGAAGAAAGAAACTGTTGCAAAAAAAGAGTAAAATCCCATGATTGGAGGAACTCCGTGGTCAGCCTCAGTAAGAAGCTGAGATCCCTCATAAAATCCTCCAAAGCTAGTTACGAAAACAAAATCGCCACTGATTCTAAAGACAATCACAAAGCATTCTATAGCTATGCCAAGAATCTCAATGGCAACACTCGGATCTGCTCTGAGTTACAGCACAATGGCACTAAATATACAGAACCAACGGATATTGCCAACATCCTGGCAGATAGGTTCAGTGCTAACTTTACCCCTCTCTCTCATCCCCTAAAGGGCCATTCTCTATACCGGAAGAATGCAAAGTACCTGTAATCACGGCTGCACTGGTAAAAAACACACTCTCCAAACCCAAGAACACAGTATCCATGGGACCTGACAACATCCCAGGCTGCGTTCTACATGAACTACAGAACGAACTGGCACCCCACCTAAGTACCATGTTCAGTCATAGCCTCACCTCAGGCTTTGTGCCCACTGAATGGTGTACAGCAACGGTTATCCCACTCCACAAAGGGGGAGCCACCACAGACTCCAGGAACTACCGCCCCATTATCCTGACAAGCCTGGTCTGCAAGGCTATGGAGCGTATCATCATGGAACTTATAAACAACGACATTGGTAATCTCCAAACTCTGGACCCTACCCAGTTTGGGTTTGTAAAAGGCAGATCATGTCTCCTAAACCTGGCAGACTTCTTTGAAGCGGTCACCAAAGCTGTGGATGAGGGTAAGGTGGTACACACAGCCTATCTAGATCTCGCCAAGGCTTTTGACACCATCCCCCACTCTGGAATTATAGACAAACTCACTAAACTAGGTATAAATCCCTATGTTACAAGATGGGTTGCCAACTGGCTCACTGACCAAACCCACACTGTGAAAGTAGCAGACTCTAAATCCAACTTCAAATCAGTGACAAGTGGAGTACCACAGGGTTCAGTCCTAGGTCCTCTCCTGTTTGGTATTTACTTATCTGAAGTACAGGCTAACACAGAAGGTCTTTGGCTAACAAAGTTCACAGATGACTGCAAATCTCCTAATGATGTGGGCATCCTACAAAAGGGCCTCACTGAGACAGATGCCTGGTGTCAAAGTCATGGCCTCAAGCTCAATGCCAAAAAGTGCATTGTCATCCCTTTTGGTAAAAACTCTGTACCCATGAACTACCACATAGTCGGTGGTCTACTTAACACTGAAAGTGTGATAAGAGACCTTCGGACACAGTTGGACAGTAGTCTCTCCTTTGATAATCACATTGCCACAGTAGTCAGGAAATCCTTCTACATGGCACACCTCATCACAAAAGGTTTCTCATCAAGGAAAAAAGAGGTCATTGCTCCCCTCTACTCATCACTCATTAGACCCATTATAAAGTACAACACCCCTTTTGGTATGTACCTCACAAGACATCTACAACAACTGGAAAGACCACAGAAATACCTCACAAAGAGGATTACTGGCCTCAAACAGATGCCCTACACAGACCGTCTAAAAAAACTCCAGCTTTACTCTGTCGCATATCGCCTACTCAGAGGCGATCTCTGCCTAACATACAAAGCTATGTCAAACCCAGAGCTGTTGGACATGCTCCACGTAAAGAAATCCCAATCCCTCTGAGCTACACACTCTAGGGAACTAAACCTTATCATCACAATAAACAGAACATGCTGGAGGGATAGATTCCTATCTCAGAGACTTCCCATACTCTGGAACAAACTACATATCTATATCAAACAAAGCTCCTCATTGGATGGGAGATAGGAAATTTACCCCAGGGATCACTTCTGTGGCTCTGCTTGACAGGGGCACAGGAAAATAATTTTCTTGGGTGGCAAAAGCCAGGGTACCATTTGGCTAGGCTTATATAGGCCCTAGAGCCAATAGCCTAGTACCTACCTATGAACCTATGAACTTATAAAGTAGAATAAAGGCACATATATTAAAAATTTAATTTAAATAACTATTTAATTTAGCCTGATGGCTGTATCAATATGTAACTCCATATGTATACGGTTGACATAATTCACTTGAGTGCAGTTGATTTACAGTACTTCACCATAATCATCACTCTCACATTTCAAAAATTATCACATGTAATTATTTAATTATATTATGAATACATATTTAAAATTATTAGATAGAGCTGGATTTAAACCTTGTATCATCTCGTCTGAAAGTAAGAGCTCAGTGTTCTTACAGCTACTGCCACAGAGTCTGCTATGCAACAGCTGTGTTTACTACACTCAGTACTGTCCAAAGTGCTGAGTGCCGGGCCTCTCTGATTAATGTGTTTGCTTGGAGGAAAGCAAACCAATAGAACTCTCTCATGATTTTATCAGTGAAGCAGAGCACCTCATTTGCTCATCGTTTAACTGGGCACAAACAGGGAAAGCAGTATTAATATATATATATGTATTTTACAGTTATAGAATTTATGACCCAACATTTATGTTACAAACTACTTATGAAAACCATATCAAGACCATTGTATCTGTTAGCTGTGTCTACCATAGCCAGTATAGATAAGCACTTCTCAAGTTCAGTAAGACTCCTTAAATGTGTATCTCGCATGCAGAAACACTTTGCCATCAATCGTGCAAGCCAGTTGTTCAGCAGTGCAGTATGGAAAGTGCTTATTAGCATGTATTACTTGTGTTTACTGCATAGTTAGTCTTCATACCAGTAAAGTTCATGTAAAAGACAACCAAAGAGAAGGCACCTTTTAATGACTGAACACATATTTAAACTGTAGTTATGTGCTACACTCATGCACTAGACACTTGGTATCTCAGTACTTGCTCCCAAATATCAACTACACTACATAAATAAATACCAGAAATGCTTTGTTAGATACCATGTACATATTTATACTGACAATGCACACTTGTACTAATGCGGTCAGCAATTATTCACAAATATGAACACACAGATATGATCTCAAAAAATGTGTGTCTGTATGTGACAATTTAAGTGTGTAATTTACACAACATACTGAGAGTAAGCAGAAAACGTCTCATTTCTGCTATGTGCCTTCCCGACAGATGTTTTTGTATAGTTTGTACAGCTAGCCCTTAAAGTATACCTGCATATTAGAAACACAATAGGAAATACTACATCCACACTTTGCACACCAATCTCATAACAGGATACGTCAACCAAATCATATAATGACTATAGCATCATCTATAAATACAACTCTAACAAGGCAAATACATACTTCATTGGAGTTGCAATCATCATATACTGTGTTTTGCAATTGGGAACAATTTAATTACATGTGTGATAGATTAGCACAGCAGCCACATTATGCCTATGTCTCTATGTATGTGTAAGTGTGTGTGCATAGTCAGAGGAATATCAGTCTGTATTCTACTATCATAAATCTGGTACCATGCAGAATTTAACATCTTGGTAGTCATACATGGCTACCCATCCATTTCAAAAAGGGCAGCTTCTCCCAAACATCCAATGATGGTGTCATCCACTATAAATTGTCCAGCAGTATTGTGAAGGTCAGACTTATGCTGGGGAGCTTGTGTTAAATACTGAGTTCTTTAGTTAAGTAAGGGTTCTAATCTCTAATCTCATTACAGTCAACTAGTGTGAGTTTACATGGTTGACATTCAAGAGAGTATTTTACACCAGCATGTAAAACACTATTATTACCTTCTTCTTCTCACCAGACACTGCTGATGTCATCAGATATAAGTTGTCAGACACTATAAAAGCCAGACTTGTGCTGTGGCACCTGCATTAAGTACTGTGCTTTATAAATAGCTAGGTAAGGATTCTATTCTCAATGTGGGTTACTGTGTGTGTGTGTGTGTGTGTGTGTGTGTGTGTGTGTGTGTGTGTGTGTGTGTGTGTGTGTGTTCACTTGTTTGACATTTAAGTGAGCATTTTATGTCAGCATATGAGACACTGCTATTATCATCTTCTTCTCACCAGATGCTGATGTCATCCACTATAAAGTGTTGTTAGATACTCAAAAAGCAGATTTGTGCTGTGGCACTTGCATTAAGTACTCTGCTTTAGAAATAGTTAGGGAGGGGGTACTGTTCTCACTGCAGTCAATTGACATGTATGTGTGCATGTTAACTTACTTGATATTTGAGAGAGCATTTCACGCCAGCACATGAGACACTGCTATTACCATCTTCTTCTCACCAGACACTGCTGATGTCATAATCTATAAAGTGTTGTCAGATGCTATAAAAACCAGACTTGTGCTGTGGTTCTTGTGTTAAGTGCTGTGCTTTGTAAACAGTTAGGTAGGAGTTTAATTCTCCCTGCAGTCAACCGGTGTGTGTGTTCACTTGGTTAACATTTAAAAGATAATTTTACACCAGCATGTGAGACACTGCTATTACCATCTTCTTCTAAGCAGACACTGCTGAAGTCATCAGCTATAAAGTGCTATTGGACACTATAAAAGAAACAGACTTGTGCTGTAGTGCTTGGTTTAAGTATTGTGCTTTGCAAATAGGTAGTGGTGTTTTTATCACTGCAGTTAACTATGTGTGCATTCAACAATCTTTATGTTTAAAATTTTAGAACAATATGTGAATCTGGATCTACTTCATTTAATCAAACAATCACAAAATCTAAACCAAAAAATGTAAAGACAATAAGCATGAAATTTCACAATGTCGGAAATACAAAATATCTATCCTCACAATATCAAACTCCATTCCTTAAAGGCATGCAGACTATAAAAACAAGCAGGGTGCCTTTAACACATCATCCTGTTTACCACATAGCAAGGAAATTCAAAGTAACAGTACGGCAGATATTAGCTTCTCAAGCATGGGTTCTATCGGCCAAAGTTATACCACAACAGCCTCACAGAAAGGCAAACCAGTATAAATTATTGAAGGCTATATATATAATTTAGAGTGCACTCTCAAAAGCAAATGGTACTGGTGTTGTAAATATAAACTCAAACTAAATGTACAGGTCAGGCTGTAAATATATCATTAACTGAGGGTGAGCAGATGACAAAGTCTGCAGCCCATAATCATGAAGGTGATCCCATTGAAACCAAGAGGTTATAGCTTATGTTCTGAGTTAAAACACAGGGCTGCTGTTTCACGGGATACACCATGTTTGTTAGCTGACAATGTGATTGCATCCACTTCTGTTGATTTCATTCCCAGCCTACCAACCAGAAAGGCATTACTACAACAGGTGCACCAGGTACAGTGGAGGATAGACCCAAAATAATGTTAGAAACATTAGATGTTGCTATGTTCCTGTTGAAAACTGGCCAGTTCCTAGTGAAACAAGTTGATGCCTTATTGGATACTGCAGTTGTAGTGTTTTGCACTGTAAACAATTTGACCTCAGTACAGCCACAATCTGAATGATGGATGCGACCTACTTTTAAAAGGGTGTCATCTGTCACCAATTATACAGTATAAAAGGGTTGGTCAAGTACGGTGGCTATAGCAACTCTGTTTCGCTGATATTTTGTCCGATGTCAAAGAAATAATTGAAATGTTATAACATTATGTGGCACTGTATCTTTTATCTTTTGTCAGAACAAGGGTTTTAGAGACATGTCAAATTTATATTATGTGATTTTGAGGTTGCCACCATAATAAGTGTGAGACCAAATGTGAATGGGGCAGTGACAAAGGGGGGCATTTTCCACTTTGGTCAGAATATGTGGAGGAAGGTGAAGGTCTGGGTCTCTCTTCTTTGTACAATAGTTCCTTGAATTTCCAGCTAGCTGTAAAGAACTTGGCTGCCCTTGCTTTTCTGCATGAGGACGAGGTCTTGGTTGCCTTTTATCTGCTTTGGGACTCAATCCCTGCAGATGGAAAAGAACTGGTTAAGTATTTTAGCGATTGGTACCTGTTGGGAAAGGTGAGGAAATTCAGTACCAGAACTTCAGCTTTGTCCAGATTTCCACCCCTATTCCCAGTATCATTCTAGAATGTGTCTGAGTTGAACTTTATGTTCCTACCACACACACAAAATTCAGTACAGGCATGGCACAGGCACTTGAAATGTTTGATCTGTACTAAGTTGAGAAGCTTATCTGTTTTAATATTGCCTCTAGTCAGGGAACAGAATTGAAGAGAAGAGCTACGGATCCATATGTCTAATGGCTGCCCTACATCCCCTAAGAAAAGGAAGTTATGTCAGCAACACTGTCAGTCTGACAGTATATTGCAGAACAAGTTTGCGTATGGTTCTGTGGAGCTCTTGTGGGCTATCGGTAGAGTTTTGAAAATGTTAGTTACTGGTGTTTGGACACAGTGCTCCGGTTACAGCTGACACTGCTGACGTGACTATGCACTTTACTGAGCATAGTCCCTTTTCTACCTTCAGTGTGTTGAGATCTCCTAGTAGTTCCATCTTTATGACACAAGAGTTGCTTGATGTTCTTTTTATTTTTGAAGGTAAATCTGGGTACATCTCCCACTATTTTCCTTAGACTTTGATCTTTTGTCAGCACTGGCCAATATTTCCTAATGATCTCACATACTTGTCGAACATCTGTAGAATAGGTTAAGATGCACCTTAAGGGTGGAAAATGGCTATTGTGCTTAGTAACTTTCTCATCATGAGCAAATTGACTGTGAAAATAGGGTCGACCCTTCATCTTTCTGATGTTCTATACATCACAATTCTTTTGATTCTCATCCCTATGGGAATAACCTCTCCTTTGAAAATGTATTTTAAGTTGCTGAAACTCTTTTTCAAATTGATCATTAGCTGTGCATAGCCTAGAGATGCTAGTGGCTTGATTTTCAAATATATTGTGGAAGACATGCCTCGGATGCATACTATCTTTGTGCAGGTAATGATTCCTCCAAGTTGTCTTCCTGTAAATACTTGTCTCTAGTCCTGCATCTGGATGTAAACATCGAGAAACTCAATGGCTGTCTTAGAGTACTGTGTTTCAAAGAACAGGAAAGTGGCCGTGCTGTTCAGAAATTCTACAAATAATTTCAGTTGAATGTCATCCCCTTCCCAGATGAAAAGAATATCATCGACAAACCAACCATAATAAATATAGTGGGTAGCCATGGGTTGGATTCATTAAAGACATGTTCTTTCTCCCATTGGGCAATCACAATGTTAGAGTAACTATTGGCACATGGGGTGCCCATAGCAACACCCCAACATTGCCAATTGTACTTGTCACCATAAATAAAAAGATTATTCTCTAGGATGATTTCTAATAATAAACAGATTTGTTCTGTACATGTCAATCTAGATTGTACAAGCCATTTAACAGCTGCAATGCCATATGAGTTGGGAATGACAGTAAACAAACTTTGTATATCTATGGTCACCAAAATAAAATTGGAGAAATCTGTATATGATTTCATCTTACCATACAGTTTCTCCAAAAAATATCCAGTGTCTTTAAGTATGTTATCAACTTCTGGTAAGAGTTTTTTTAGTTGGTCCTCTACATATACAGAAAGTGATTTGGTGACCCAACTCCGCCCGGCTACTATGGGGCGCAGAGGGTGGGGGTCACTTAAACATTTGTTAAATTTCGGCAGACCACGAATAGTGAGTATCTGGGCGTGTGCTGTACTGAAAAAAATAATATCTTTGAATGGCCTAAAAACAATACATCTGATGATTCAAATGGTTTATCAAAGGGCAGGAGAAAAGTTCACACTGCAACTAAAAGTTTCAACCATGATAGCAATTTTAATTCATGTGCCAATAATATCAGCACCAAACAGAATTCTGTTGCTGCAGCCAGTGCTATAGCTAGTGCTGATGCAGCACTAAGTAATGCATCTGAGAACTCATCTAACCACAATGATTCTGTACTAACACAGAGAGTGTGAATGCCAACAGCCAACTGAGCTTGAATATTGCTCTCTCCTCCACCTCTACAGGAATAGGTACTATGCCCAAAGATGGAGCTGCATTTATTCTGATTTTTCAGAAACTACCTTTTCATATCAGGACAACAAAGAAGAGAATGAACAGATCACTAAGCAGGGAGAAGAAATGGAAGAAATCAATGGCATAGAGACCTCTCCATGCTTGGTATTTAACCTGTCTGACGTCATTCTAAGTAATGACCACATTAAAGTGTTGAATAAAGGTCCGTCATTCATTCAAGCTTTTCACTCCAGGCTGAGTGAATTTGTGATAGATATCAAACAACTTGGGAGAAATGTCTCACTGAAGAATATTTCTGGCAATAAAAATGTGAAAAATGATAACACTTTCCAGCAGAAACAGTACAAAAAAGAGCACCTTTGTGCCAGCAAATCATCCAGCCATTGATCTGTTTGTACATCTATGTGAGAACGATGTTGCCAACTTAAGACAGTAGCAAACAGGCCAACAATATCATAATTTAACCACTGGAGAAAGAAAAGCTTTATTGGAATTAATGAGAAATTATGACATTGTAGTCAAACCAGCAGATAAAGGAGGGGCGCTGGTGGTAATAACCTTGAATGACTACAAGAGAAAGATGGAGGAGATGTTACGAGATAACAGAACTTATCAAAATATTACAAGGAAAGAGCTTGAAAAAGTAGTTAATGAGGTCAGTAACACCTTGAGTGATATGCTTGCCACTAGACTCATCTCTCAAGAGCTATTTGATTTTTTTCAGTACAGCACATGCCCAGATACCCACTATTAGTGGTCTGCTGAAAATTCACAAATGTTTAAGCGACCCCCCTCTGCACCCCATAGTAGCCGGATGGGGTTGGGTCACTGAATCACTTCCAGTATATGTAGAAGACTAACTAAAAAAACTTCTACTAAAAGTTGATACCATACTTAAAGACACTGGAGATTTTCCGGAGAAACTGTATGGTAAAATGAAATCATATACAGATTTCTCCAATTTTATTTTGGTGACCCTAGATTTATGAAGTTTGTTTACTGTCATTCCCAACTCATATGGCATTGCAGCTGTTAAATGGTTTGTACAATCTAGATTGAAATGTACAGAACAAATCTGTTTATTATTAGAAATCATCCTACAGAATAATCTTTTTATTTATGATGGCAAGTACTATTGGCAACATTGGGGTATTGCTATGGGCACCCCATGTGCCAGTAGCTACTCAGAGAATGTGATTGCCCAATGGGAGAAAGAACATATCTTTAATGAATCCAACCCATGGGCCACCCACTTGATTTATTATGGTCAGTTTGTGGATAATATGCTTTTCGTCTGGGAATGGGATGACATTCAACTGAAATTATTCATAGAATTTCTGAACAGTACGACCACCTTCCTGTTCTTTGAAGCACGGTACTCTAAGATAGCCATTGTGTTTCTCAATGTAAAGTTATTTTTACATCTGGATGTAGGACTAGAGATTAGTATTTACAGGAAGAGAACTTGGAGGAATCATTATCTTCAAAAAATGAAAACCCAATAAACAAACTGTAGGAATCACAATAAAAAAAATGTTCAGAGTGCAAGCAAAACTTTTATTTAATGAAATACAGTGAAGCGCTTTTTGTTTGTGAAATAACAAACTTCATTAGGCTAAAACAGTGTTAAACCACAATTGAACTTCTTAAATAACATTGTTAAGCCCGCCTTACACTAGAAAGGAAATGATATCATGAACAAAATTTTAAATTTTAAAATATAAAGCGTATATATATATATAAAACACACATACATAAAATACATTAACTAAATTCCTTCATTAATAAATAATCTAAAGACATCCTAGTAGAATATTATTAATTACAATATTTCTTGTTATAGAAAAATATATATAAAAAATATATATATAAGTAAATATACTTATTAAATCACTACCCTAACACAGGTCAGCAATAATTAAAACCAGCTTACAAATTATCTCACCTAAGTAATGCTTTTAGCCTGAGTATACTATTGATTACACAGTAGTCATTCAAACCTGGCCATACATAAGAATGTAGTTTTAGCTGCCAGATTAATTCTGCTCTTTCTAAATGCAGCATCCATGGGCCCCATTATCTCATTATCTGCAAAAAGATAATATGCATCCGAGGCATGTCTTCTGCAATATATTTGAAAATAAAGCCACTAGAATCTGTAGGCTATGCACAGGTGATGAGGAATTTGAAAAAGAGTTTCAGCAACTTAAAATACATTTGCAAAGGAGAGGTTATTCCAATAGGGATGTGAATCAGAAGAATTGTGATGTACAGAACATCAGAAAGACGAAGGGTCGACCCTATTTTTCCAGTCAATTTGCTCATGATGAGAAAGTTACTAAGCACAATAACCATTTTCCACCCTTAAGGTGCATCTTAACCTATTCTACAGATGTTCGTCGAGTATGTGACATCATTAGGAAATATTGGCCAGTGCTGACGGAAGATCAGAGTCTAAGGAAAATAGTGAGAGATGTACCCAGATTTACTTTCAAAAATAAAAAGAACATCAAGCAACTCTTGTGTCATAAAGATGGAAATACTAGGAGATCTCAACACATTGAAGGTAGAAAAGGGACTATTAAATGTGGAAAATGCAAGGCTTGTCAGTACATCAGTTTCTAATTTGTTTCGCCATTCAGTTTCTGGCTAGACTTTTTCTCTTAAGGTGCGAGCCAACTGCAACAGCAAGCATTTAATTTATGTGGCTGACTGACAGGATTGCAATACTTTCTATAGAGCGTAGACAGATCTCCAATTTAAAGATTTAAAGAAAGAATTCTTCGCCCTATACATGACATTGCCCATTCTGACAAGACCAGTGCTTTAGCACAACATGTTAAAATGCATCCTGCACTCTCCTTTAAGTTTATGGTGCTACAGTTGATTCCTGAAAACATAAGGGGAGGCGATGTGCAGAATCCCACTGAAGTTGCTGAAATTGATTGTATCATCAACTTACGAGTTGATCGTAAACTTGGACTTAATGGTGTGGTTCCATTAAAACCTACTCTAAAGACCAAACATTTCAAAACCTGTCACTGATTTTCTCAGCTATCTTTGAGTCAAGGAAAAGCATGCACCCCCCACTGCCCCCCTCTTCCTTCACTATTCCTTGTATAGAAAATTTTGTTGGCATGAACTGGAGGGAATGGCTCATATATGCACTGTGATTGTTTTAGGCTGTTCCATTATGGTTCTTGCACTGTGAATAACAGCCTTTTATGTGACAAGATTCACCTCATTGAAACAGTGTCAATTTACTATATTATGTTTTATTTTTAACTAAGGTGTTGCATTATTTTTTGAATCCATCTGAAGAAAGAGGACTGGTATCTGCTCTAGCAGAGCAGTGTTGATTTTGAAAGCAAATGCACTCCTAATGGAGTGATCTTTTAACTTACACTTGAAGTTTTTCCACTGACTGGATTCCAGGGTGGGTGTAATTTTACCACCATGTCCTGATAGGATGTTTTACCTCTGGCTTACACTGGAGATTTCAGTTTGTGTGAACTTCTTGATTGGTTAAGCCTTCCCTAAATGGAACATTTTTTTCAGTTGCAACAGGATCTGAGGAAGGGAAATACCAGAAGCACTTATCCATCCTGAATGATGTACCTTTTTGTGTTTTTATATATTTATCTACAAGGATTTTGCTACAAACATTTCTTTTTTATTGAGGGTTCATTTTAATAAAGGATTTTCAGAGTTTTTGAAAGTCCATGGTGGATCATTCATGATTTAATCACTGCATTAAATAAGCAATGGTTTTGCTTCAGCACAAACTTAGTCTTGCAGATTTTATTTTAAAAGATTCCTATGACGCATGTACTACACATGTAACAGGATGAAAACACAGAGAGAAAATCAGTATTCTATGTGGCATGCAGGCTGGTCTGTATACAGCAGACATTTAGATAAACAGCAGTGCACATATAATGACTATGGAAAGCTTTGTTTCAAGTCAAAATTGTTTCATCATATAAAATGTTTTACACAAAACATATATGGTTGTTTTACTTCCACTCTGCTTTAACTCATGCCTTTATGTTCATTCATTTATTGTCTAATGTGCATGTTATCCTTTTAAGGGTCACAGAGGAGCAAAGGTCTATCCCAGTAAGCAATAAGAGTAAGGCAAAGAACCAGTTTTGATCAGGATTCCAGCCCACTGTAAGACATGCACACATACACACACACACACACACACACACACACACATATATATATATATATATGTGTGTGTGTGTGTGTGTGTGTGTGTGTGTGTGTGTGTGTGTGTGTGTGTGTAGTGTATGTATATACACATACATATATATATATATATATATATATATATACACACACACACACACACACACATATATATATATATATATATATATATATATATATATATATATATATATGTATACACACACACACACACACACACACACACACACACACGTATGGGCATTTTTGAGAATTTCCAGTTCATCTTTCCACAAGTCTTGAGGAGGAAACTGGAAGCAGTAAGCAAATATACATGCAGACAATAACACCCAAGCTCCACACAAAAGGCAGCTCAGCCATTAAGTGTTATATGCAGCACTGTTAACAGGCACACCACTATACCACCATCTATGTTCATATAATGTATGTATTCCTCTACAGTGAAGATATGTACTAGGGTTCATACAAAATTGGAACAACACAGCCAGTTCTAATATGCCCAAATCTGTCACAGCCCACAATGCACGACACAAGTTCCCTTTGTGTGCATTACTGAAGGCAGTATTTAATTATCCTCATCGGCTAGAATATTAGGTTCACATATTTACAAAATGTGATCATGGGGGGGTGCATTGCATTTTGTTTATGCCACTATCTGAAACAAGCTGAAATGTACTTCTGTGGTTAGTGTAAGTTTTATGTGATCAATTGAATATGTGAGATGCACCTAGACAAAATGTAGCTATTTCGTGAGAAGGTAATATGTCTCATCCTCTCTGTTTGCCAGTTTGTAAAATTAGTTAAATAAACTGCAATGCCAGTATTTATTCTGCTTGATCAGGCAGATATCTAATGCATTCCCTGTCAAATGTAGTTAATCTGATGGAATTCTGAGGGAGGTTGTAACTTATGCATTTAACAGATTGAATCAAACTGAAATACTTCACAATGATTAATTTATTTCACTTGATTAACCAGGAAAGTGAGTTGCATCTAATCAAGAAGTTAGTTACTCTGGGGAGCAAGTATGGGGGCATGCAGTCTGCATATGTCACTGGGCAAAATAAACTGTAGCACATCATAATGGGCAATATAGCTTTTACTTGATCAAACATGTTAGAGACACGTTTTCAAAAATGTGGTTATTGAGGGATAAGGATAGTGGGCTCTTCATATATAAATGTGTATACAAAAGTGAAATACATTACTATGAGCAGTATGTATTTCACTTGATCTTTCAAATATGTGAGACATGCCATTTCAAAATATGTTTTGGGGCAAGATGCAGTCTTTAAAAGTCACTGTGTGAAATTACCCAAGTACATTACCAAAGGCCATACTTATTTCATTTTTTTTTCAGTTAAATATATGTACTTAGTCAAAATATAGTGGTTTTGTGGAGATGCAGTCACTATATGTCACAGGTTGAAACAAGCTTAAATACATTTCTATAGGTAGTATTTATCTTACCTGCTCGGTTAGAAATCCAAGATGTACTCAGCCAAAATGTGGTTATTCTGGTGAGGGTGGGGTAAGGATAGCCTGTGTACATCACTGTGTAAAGCAATGTGAAATGGACTACTACAATCAGTCAAACATGATATTTTTTTTCAAAATGTGTTTGTAGCGAGTCAGAGAATAGTGGAGTCTGTGTATATAAAAGTTTTACCTGAGTTGAAATATAGTGCTATGGATAGTGTGCCTTTCACTGTGAAGTGGAAGACATTGTGATCTGTGATATACCTGCCTGAATCAAGCTGAAATGCATTACTGCATTACATTGCCCTAGTCAAATCCATGAGTTCTACCTGGTCAAATGTGGTTATGCTGAAGGGGTGCAGTATGCGAGCATCCTACTGTGAAATGAGCTGAAATACATTACTATGAGTATTATTTAATTCACATGTTTAGCCAAACATGCCCAATGTACCTACTTAAAATGTGGTTATTCTAACAAAGAGGAATATGCAGCTTGTGTATGTCACTGGGTGAAACAAGCTATGTGCTTTACTTTGTGCAGTATGAATTACATTTTGATCAGTTAAATAGAAAATATGTACCTTGATAAACTGTGGAGAGTGTGGTTAGTACATCTGTGCATGCATCTGTGTGAATCATGCTAAAATACATTACTGTAGGCAGTATGTCTTTTACTTGATCAGGTAAACATAGTAGATTTACCTTATCCCAATGCTATTGTTCTGGAGGTGTACACTGTGTGTGTGTGTGTGTGTGTGTGTGTGTGTGTGTGTGTGTGTGTGTGTGTGTGTGTGTGTGTGTGTGTGTGTGTGCATGTAAAGTGAGCTGAAATGCATTACTATGAGCAGCATTTCTTCCACCCAAACAATGAAATATTTGAGGTGTATCAGTAACAATATGGTTATTTTAAGGGTGCAGTTGCTGTAAATAGACATGTGAAGAAATGAACCACATTACTTTGAGCAATATTTTTTTCACTTGACCAAACATATGAGATGTACCAAGTCAAAATGTGGTTATTGTTTTAATCTTGGGAAGTGGTTGGGCACTCTGTATAGGTCACTGGATGAAAGAAGCAGAATGCATTACTGTGGGTAACATTACTTTTTATAACTGGTGAAATCTGTAAAATATACCTTATGAACAATCAAATTATTATGTGGTGGTGGATGATGTAGTCAGTGTATATAATTTGGTGAAACAAAATATATTATATGACTGTGGGTGGAACAGCTTTCATTTGAGTCAGGTATGTGAGAGGTACCTATTTAAATGTTGGTTACTACAAGGGTGTGACTTGTGCAGTCACTGTGTGAAATAAGATAAAGTAAAATAAAATACTATGGGTAATTGATCAATCAAAAATGGAAGTTATAAAAATTTGGTTATTATGAGGTAGGTAAGGAATATGCATTGTTTGTATGCCAATGTGTGAAACAAACTAAAATATATTATGAGTAATGTTTCATTCACTTGATTAGTCAAAACTTATGAGGACCATCTATTCAAAATGTGTTTTTCTGGGGAAAAAGAATTCAGTCAGTTCATGTCAATGCATGAAACAAACTGAATTACATTACTAAGGGTAGAATTTCTTTCACTTAGCTATGTAAGGTCGTCATAGTTAAACAGTGATCAAGCAAGGAGTTGGGACAAATGCAATCTAGGTACACTCTTGGTGAAATGAGATAAAAAGAATATTATGTTCAGTCGAACGTGAGATATGCAAACGCGAAATATGATTAGAGCAGCAAATGTAATAGCCAAAATGAAGTTATTGTGTGGATGGTGAGGGATGCTGTGCTCTGTATATGTAACTTCATGAAACAAGCTAAAATATATTACTATTGGTGGTATATCTTATACTTTATCAGTCAAATACATGAAACTTACCTAGCCAAAAATGTTGTTATTGTAGAAGTCTGCAGTCTGCATATGCCATTGTATGAAATTAGCTGAGATATATTACTATGAGCTCTGGATCTTTCAGATGATCTGCCAAATATGTAAGATCTACCTTGTCAAAATGAAGTTATCCTCGGGAGCAGCTGATGCATGCCAGTCTGTAACATGAACTATAATGCATTACAACAGGCATTATTTGTTTTGCTTGATTAGTCAAACTACATGAGATTTATCTCAACAAAATGTGATTATTGTTGGAGTGAGGGTGTAGATTGCCTATGCCCTTGAAAAATTAATTGAAATATATTATTATGGGCAATACTGATCAGTTAAATGTGAGATATAATTAGGTAAAATTTGGTTATTCTCTGGGAAAAGATGATACAGTCTGTGTATGTCATTGTTTGAAACAAGTTGAAATACACAACCTTCTCCTTTATGTTTTACATTTGATCAGTTAAATGGGTGCTATGTATGTTAAAATGTGGATGGTGAAGTCTGTGCATGCAGGTGTATAACAATGATGAAATACATTACTCTAGGCAGTATCTCATATTTTATTTGATCTGCCAAATATGTGGGAGTTACCCAGTTAAAACGTGGTTATTGTGGAGCATTTCAATCTTTGTGTTCCAGTGTGAAAAATGATTTGAAAGAAATTGTCATATGTATTTTTTCATGTGAGTAGTCAAACATTTGATTTGTACCCAGTCAATAAAATTCTTCTTGGGAGGGTGCAGTTTGTATATGTATCTGTATGAACCAAATTAAACAACATTATTATGGGGACCCGCGGTAGTGGTGCTGCAGTAGCATTGTCGCCTCACTGCAAGACGTTGTCGTGTTCAATTCTCAGTTAGACCATCTTCTGTGTGGAAAAATGCATGAATGGGCATGCCTTCATTGAAAGTTGTGCATCAGGGCTGGTAACTCGGCATGTAAAAATCCACTACCAAACATTAGCGGACCGGAGTTTCGCTGTGGCGACCCCTAACTGGGATAAGCCGAAAGACGCAACATTATGGACAATATTTCTTAAATTTCATTTTTCAGACTTTTGAGATATATCAAATCAAAATGCAGTTAGTCTTATGGTATTAGATTGTTAATCTGGAGTGTGATTGCACAAAATGTGTACATCTTGGGGTGAAACAAATTGAAATGCATCCAAAAGGCAATGTGCCTTTCATTTGATCAGCCAAATTTGTGAGATGTACCTTGTCAATAATGTGATTATTGAGTGGAGGATGTGCAGTCTTTATTTAATAATTGGGTAATCTACTATTAAGCACATTGCTATAGGTAATATCTCTTTTACTTTATCAGTCAGGTATGTGACATATACCTAGTCAAGATGTAGTTACTATGGGGATGCTGCCATCTGTGTATGTCTTCATGTGAAATAAGCTAAATGCAATACTATGGGTACTACTGTTCACTTGATCAGTCAAACATGTAATATATACCTAGTCAAAATGTAGGTATTATGTGAAGGGTGGGGAGTATGAACTATTTGCATTTCAGAATAGTAGATAAGCTGAACTTAACTCTTATGTGTAGTATTTCAATCATCTAGTCAAAATGTCCATGGTGTACCCAGTAAAAATGTGGCTGTTCTGAGAAGATGGAAATTCAGTCATTGCATGTGAATGTGTAAAAGAAGTTTAAATGCCCTACTAAGTGTAGTATTTCATTTGCTTGGTCAGTCAAATGTCTGAATAACTCAGTCAAAATGTGATTATACTAGGGGCATGCGGTGTGTGTATCTCACTGGATGAAAAAGCTGAAAAGCATTACTATGGTCAATGTGTATTTCATTTCATTTCATAACTCCATCAAAAGTACTTTATAACAACATGATTTATTCACAAAGCTTAACTGTGTAAAACGATGGTAAAGCCTCAAAAACATAGTAGGTTTCCCTTTCATAAAGGGCATACTCTAGATGTAAAAACTCTAACAAAAGCAGCAAAAAATATTGATTTGGGATATGTTATAAAAAAATGAAGATAATAATTTTACCTGTCACAATTTTATTTGTATTGCAGTTATTACAGATGCACATTGTTGTTTTTCATTGGTTTTAAAGTCTATGAATGATTTAGTATTATGACAAATTTTACAGTAAGTGACTCATCTATGTAGCGGACTTCAGTAATTTATGAAAAAATGCAAATCTACATTTCTCCCCTTCCTAGGAGTTATCTGTCTGGCATCATGACTAGTGTTGATACCTCAAAGTCTTTGATTCTCCAGTTCAGTTCTCATCTGCCATACCTTCTGTGCCGAGACTGTATGTCCTTCTTGTGTCTGGATGGTTTTCATGGAGGAGTCCTCTTGTTTTATCTACATCACAAAGACTTGACACTTGTTCAAATTACTCACAGATGTGTGTGTGTGTGTGTGTGTGTGTGTGTGTGTGTGTGTGTGTGTGTGTGTGTGTGTGTGTGTGTGTGTGTGTGTGTCTTATGATACAATGGCATCTTATCTATAATTAGTTTTTCTGCCTTGTGCCTATTGAATGCTAGGAGAGACACTCCAGGTCCTTCTGTGACAATAACCTTTACAAATTGGATAATGAGAATAAATGAGATTATTTGTCACGTACACCAAAGACTGCACAACATACTTATTTTAATTTGTTAACTGGATAGACACTTTAGGAACAAGTCTCTTTTTACAGATGACTAGGACCATTGTATGGTTAACTGTTTTGTTCAGACACACAAAATGCAAATGGAGGCAAAAGGATCATAACTCTGGGCTACATGATGAAGCTCATTAGTAGCTAATAGCTTTAATCCTCTTTTCTAATTGCCAGGCATATTTGGCATAAATATTTAATATTTGTGATATATACTTTTATTTATTTAAGTGGTTAACCCCACTAGGCACAAGTGTCTCTCTTTAGATGTGACCCAGGAGTACTGTCTGGTGGAATAACTTGCTTAAGGTCATACAGCAAGTATAAATGGAGAGAATCAAGCCTAGAACTACAAAATAAAGCTGATGGTAGCTCACAGACATAAACCTTTATACCACTAGGACCATATTGTAGTGCAACCCATGAGGACTGTGCTTCAAACACAGCCATAGATTTGTTTTAGTCTGAACATTTTGTTACATGCATTATGATTTGATGTTAGCATGTGTCAGCATTTATACATTGGTGTGTGCGTGTGTTAATATTTACATGCTGGGTGTGTGTGTGTGTGTGTGTGTGTGTGTGTGTGTGCGTGTGTGCGCGTGTGCGTGTGCGTGTGTGCGTGTGTGTGTGCGTGTGTGTGTGTGTGTGTGTGTGTGTGTGTGTGTGTGTGTGTGTGTGTGTGTGTTTATGTCTGTGCCGCTGGTAGTAGGGATTCCCATACAGAATGTTTGTTTGTTTTTAATCTTTCAGAGGAAAGCATTAGGAAACATGATACAGTGATGTGCTTTTGGTTTACCTTTTCACGCAAATTAGCATTTTATCAAGTTCCCCTATTTATTTTTTTGGTGAAGAAAGGATAGCAATATGGCAGTTTTGTTCTTGATAAAGTTTATTTGGTCAGCAGAGTCAGGGAGCTGTGGTGTTCCTTTTCAGTTTTGGATGAGCATTCAGAAACATGCTTTACTAACAAGCTTTTTTCCTTTTGTTGAATCAGTGTTGATGGCTTAAGGATACCAGTTTTCTTTAAGGTATGAGTGTTTTGTTACTGAGATGGCAACATTTTAAAAGGAGCAGATTTTAATATTAATGTATTTGTGAGTATCATGGTTTGAGTGTTTTGTTGAACTGTTCTAGTACACATGTGACATAATTTCACTTTTTAATGTTATTGTACCTCATATCTAAAGCAAGGATACAATTCACAATAAATCTACATTGTACTCTCTGTCCAAGGTGCTACAACCCTAGAGAAAAAATAAGTTAGAAAAGTCATGGTCTATGGGGACGGTGCCCTCTTGAGAAAACACCAGCTCTATTTTATTTTTGTTTTTACATGTGCATTTTTAGTTAGCAGGTTTGTTTTGTTTAGGTTTGCATTGCTACATTTTGTGTTTGCTGTGATGTGTTTTAGTTGATCGTGATCAGTCCCTTAGGATTATTTTGTCTGTGTGTCATTTAGTCATTATAATATATATGTATTGGTATATGATAGGTGACAGAATGACCACAAAGTTGACATCTGTTACGTCAACAACATTTGGTCTGCTGAAACAGATGGTTGACAGGTGTGTTAGATGAACAATCCCTGGGTAGAGCAATATTCCCTTATCTTAGGGATGATGTGATTCTGCAATCTCAGAGTTAGTATATATAATTAGCAGGGGGCGTTGCCATGCAGTGGGGCTTTTCCCTCTATAAAAACACTTGCTTTTGGTTTAGCACACTCCACAGTAATCCCCGAAAGATGTGTAGAACATGTCAGTGTATGTGTTTTGATGCAAGTATGATGATATTTTGGTCCTTGATGTGGTCATTTGACCCGCTGCCCTTCATCCTTATATAATATATATATATATATATATATATATATATATATATATATATATATATATATATATATATATATAAACACACACGTGTATGTATAAGTACACCCACATGTGTGCATCTCTGTATGTATATATATATATATATATGTATGTATGTGTGTGTGTGTGTGTGTGTGCGCATATAAATATAGCTATATCTACACATGTATATCTTACAACAATGATGTATACATCTACATTGCTGAATAGTTATGAGCATGCATATCAAGGCATTTCTGCACCATGTGGAGTCATGGTTCATTCATACAATACCTCATAGCCATGTACAGCCAATGACATAAGTCACAAAAGCAAATAGGTAAGAATAATTTAGATGCTTTTGACTGCAGTTAATAGCACTCCTAAGAGAAGGAGGGTTGTGAAGTGTGAAAAAACAATGGCACTTTTCCCTCTTGCACCTGTGCTAGGGAAATGAGTTCAAAAATGTAGCATTCAGTTTGCTAGGAAGGCAGGATATGAGGATGTGAAGAGGACATAATTTGAGCAACTGTCTCATGTATTATAGCAGGAATTTCTGATTCCAATGGCAGTTGTTACCAAATGAGAAGCCATAGTGCAGAGTGAAACAAAACCTAAACTTGAATGAGCATCATACTGTTTCAGTCAACATCACATATTTCTCTAGGAGGAATTACACAGGGCAGAGCAAACTGTTTGGCAGTGGTAGTGACAGTGAAAGTATGGAAGAGTTTGTTTCACAAAGTCTGTCATGGAGGTTGATACTATGCCTAGACAAAAATGTCTGCAGTGATTATGATGAAGAAAAGGACAATGGCCCTCCTTCAGACTTATGTTACAGACTGGTATATAGCAGCAGTAATAAGGAAGAGACCATACCAATGTTGGTGCTGTATAACTAAATGCAAGCTGGAGCAGAAGAACTGTAGCCTGCACAGCCATAGAGTCATTTGACAGTATGAATGAGTATGATATCACGGTATGTTAGATTCCAATAGTGCTGGATGCATCATCAGACTAACTGCTACTCATGGTCCATGTTGCTTTCACCTCTGGACATTGCTGCAGAAAAGTATACACCACTTATCAGTGACAGTGAACTAACTGGTGAATACTCCAGGCAGTGAGATCCCTGACTTTCCACCTGCAGACATTAGGTGATGAAGTGACATCTATGTCTTACGTTCTTCAGCCTTACAGCCTGTATCTACATGAGAGCCTTCAACCTGGTCAGTGCAGTCTACTACATATCACTGGTCTATACATGAAGTACAGTTGGCAATACTTGCCCAGCATGTTAGCCTAGTGAGAGACATGCAACAAAAAAGGAGAAAGAGAGAGAGAGTTGGACTTTCTAGATCTATATTTTCTGGCCATGCTGTTTGAAATAATAGCACAGGAGACTAACAGGTATGATACCGAGTGAAGTTGATATAAATAATGTATACCCATGTGGAGTTCTATCACAGCTGAGGACATGAAAACATACTTGGGAATGCACCTGTGCATTTTTACCATCAAACTACCATAGTTATGTTTCAACTGGGATACTAAGCCCATGTTTGGATCAGGTACTTCCCAAGTAAATCCCACTGGATAACAGCCAATAAGTCCAAAAACCTTCAGCAGTGTCAAGATTAACTAATACCCAAAATAACACAGGAACCTCTGTGCCTGAAAACTCTTTAATAAATAGATTAAGCTGTTTCATGTCTGAAATTGAAGATTTCACCATAATCCTTGGAATATCCATTGACAAGGGATAGAGGGTTTTTTTTTTTGTAATAAAGTATTCCATTTCAATGAGAGCCTGTGCAATCTCTTGAATGACAAGCTGCACTGCATCTGACCTGTCTTTTTAGCATGGAGTATAACATGTACTGCGCGATGTCCGCTGATGAGACAAGGTTGAAATTTAAGAGTAGACTAGCTTTTTACCACTTTATGATGGGAATATCTCAGTGATATGGAATCAAAAGTGAGCCCTGGCAGGCACACACAATTATTTGTGCATTACTTCCAAGTCTGTTCTTGCAGAATGGAGGAAAAGTCATAACTGGGTCTAGATCAGCATGCTTACAGGGGTGTAACAAAGGATATACATGATGGACACCATGTCAGTTCTGAAGACTATTTCTCCTCCATGAAATTATCTCAGTAGTTATTTGCCAATGGTCTGTTTGCAGAGACTAACCAGTGTGGATGGCCACTCACCAGATCATGGTCAAATGGGGCTCTAGGCAGGGTAGTTGCCCAGGACCCCAGAGGCATTCTGGTGTCCCATTACTTGGCTGTCTCTCCCCAGTTACCATCCACACTGTTCAAAACTGTCAGCATGCATACTATTTTCTTCTTTACTTTTACAATGACTACAGAGATGTGGATTTAATTTAAAAGTGTCATCAAATTTTATAGCACAAGCACTGATGGCCAATTGCTAAATAAAACAAAACAGTTGCACATTGAAAACAGATTTAGCATGAGAAATAGAAACTTCTCTTCTCTTGAAACTTACATTTATTGAAAATGCATTGAAACCTCACATTCACCAAAAATGTATCTGGCCAGTGGCGGATTAAGTGTACCTTGGGTCCTGGGCTGTTTTCGAACAATGGACCCTTTGCATACATTTGTAAGACCATGAATAAATGCACAAGTTCTTTGACTAATCTTCCTGATTGTTTTAAATTATATTTCTTGTTTAATACAGCAGTGTGGTAGTGTGTGTTTAAAATTTGTTGTTTTGAACATTTTCACTAGTAAGCAGTGAAACAAAATGTATGAACCAGTAATGAAAAGTACCAATTTCAGAGCATTTCAGTCACAAAAGGCCACTCGAACTGCTATCATTATAATCCGCCAATATATGTACTCAACAATTACAATTACTAAATCACATCTGATTCTGATAAAAATGGCCACAGGGTTAGTTGTTTTTACCTAGTGATAAGTCCCAAACCCAGCAATTACAGGTACATTCTTTTTTTTATCAAAGAGACAGTGCAAAATTTGTAGACCTCATTTATTTCTAAACACTTTTATTACATCATCACTTAACACAAAAGCAAGCATACATTAACAGAAAAGAAAGCAAACAATTTTAACATTGTTTTAATTTAAATACAATAAAATCACATATATTTTCTTTGCAACTCTCATCAGTCCAACAGTACAAACAATTGCTGAATTCCTGCCCTCCCTTAAACCTCACTGCTCCTACAGAACATTATTCTGCCTGTATTGTTCCCACGATTTCCGTTTACTTCCATGTAATTTGCTCATTCCCTTTTCTAAAGAAACTTCTTCCAGTTCATTTATCTCTTTTATAATATTCAATGCATCAGATGAAGTTGGTGTAGACTTTGATTTCTATTTTCTAGTAATTGCATTTTGGCAGCCAACAGAATTAAATTTAATAAAGCCTTATGTCTAGACATTTAAGATCCTGTATTCTAGTTCAAAATAATCATGTTCTTACTTACAGCCATTTGCTCACCCAATATTTCTGGTAGAGTATTCTGTAAAGAATTTTTAAAATCTGCAAACTCATTACACTCCCAAAACATATGTCCCTAGTTACCTCTTTTTTCTCCTTCACAACTCCAGAATTTGCTACCTACATCAGTCTGCTTGGGGTACAAAAATACCTATGCAAACATGTCCAAACAAAGATCCTAAACCTTCTGAACTTGGTTGCATACTTGGAAGGCATACATGTGTCTTCCCATTGTTTTCTTGTAAATTGCTTTTCCAGTCTCTTTTCTCATTCTTTTCTAACATCCTCTGATTGCACGATAACTATAAGAATCAATATTTTACATGCCCATCCCTTTTTTAACAGCTGCTTCTATTCTAGATTCAACTAAAATTTCTATCAGACCAGATCTTTCTCTTAAAATTCCACATCCCTTTCTCTTTGCCTGTACTCTCTTTGCTCCCAATATCTTGGTTCATTTGCCAGGTTTCTCCAGTAAATTCTAGTCCCCTCTTGCCTATTTTCTATATGTCTACTTGCAGTCATCCCTATTGACAAAATCTCCTTTCTCCATTCTTGTATTGGCTTAGATGTTAGAATACTTTCTGCTACTTTAGGAATATAATATTCTGCATGGTTGTTACTATTCTCCTTAAGGATCTGCATTGAGAATCCCACTCCCCCCCCCCCATTTCTTGAACTTCCACTTTGCTCTATCATCATTCCTTTCTACTTTGAATTATAACCTTCTGCTTGTGTTATGTATATGAGCCTTAACTGTGTAGCTCTAAAATATCCCTTCAAATCAGGTAAATCTAAACCACTACAGAAGGGCCTCACTGAGACAGATGACTGGTGTCAGAGCCATGGCCTCCAAGCTCAATGTCAAAAAGTGCAGTGTCATCCCCTTTGGTAAAAACTCTGTACCCATGAACTACAACATGGGCAGCAATCTACTTAACACCGAATGTGTGATAAGAGACCTTGGGACCCAGGTGGACAGTAGTCTCTCCTTTGATAGTCACATCGCCACAGTAGTCAGGAAGTCCTTCTACGTGGTACAACTCATCATAAAAGGGTTCTCATCCAGGAAAAAAGAGGTCATTGTTCCCCTCTACTCGTCACTCATTAGACCCATTATAGAGTACAACGCCCCTTTTGGAATGTACCTCACAAGACATCTGCAGCAGCTGGAAAGGCCACAGAAGTACCTCACAAAGAAAATTACTGGCCTCAAACAAATGCCCTACACTGACCACCTCAAAAAACTCCAGCTTTACCCCATAGCATATCGCCTACTCCGAGGTGATCTCTGCCTAACAGATAAAGCTATGTCAAACCCAGAGCTGATAGACATGCTACACCTAAAGAAATTCCAGTCCCTCCGAGCTACACACTCTAGGGACCTAAACCTTGTCACCACAATAAACACAACACGCTGGAGGGATAATTTCCTGTCCCAGAGACTTCCTATACTCTGGAACAAGCTACCCATCTATGTCAAGCAAAGTTCTTCATTAGCATTCTTCACAAAAAATCTTGATGAGTGGATGGGAAATAGGAAATACATCCCGGGGATCAGTTCTGTGTCTCTGCTCGACAGTGGCACAGGAAAATAACTTTCTTGGGTGGTGTAAGCCATGGAACCTTGCTGGCTAGGCTTATGTAGGCCCTTGGGCCAATAGCCTAGTACCTACCTATGAACCTTATTCTATTGGAAGGATCAACTTACCCAATTTACCTATTGTCCTCTTTCCCTTCCAGATAAATTCCTTCAATTCTTTATTAATTATTGATTGCAACTTCTCCTCGGGTTGATAAAAGTATGTCTGACCCATATACAAGACTAAAGGACTAAAAAAATTTTACTGCTTGCATCTTACTATACATATCCAGAAATAATAGTTTCCTGTTTCTCAGTTTTTGTATTATCTTTTGTTTAATCTCCTCCTACATATCCTTAGCTGCCATAACAGAAGCCTTTTTAATCCATACTTCTAAATACTTCATCTTATTTTTTTCCATAAATATGGGTTTTGCTGAACAAATTTGTGAGTACGTAATTTGCAGCTATAACTTTGTTTTATCTTCATTAATTTTATATTCTGAAAAGAACTGAGTGTTTCAAAAAGCTCCACCACACTGAGATGCCCTTTTCTGGATTTATTGGATAAAAAATAATATAATTTGCAAATAAAGCCAACTTCTTTTACCATACCAATTATATCCTTGCATTTTCGAGTCCCTTATTTTCTTTGTCAGTGACTCAAAATATAAAGCAAATAACAAAGGGGAAAGAGGACATCGCTGCCTGGTTCCTCTGCTCAAACACAACTTTTCTGAGAGGAATCCTCCCACTTTAATTCTTGCTTCCAATCCTTCATATATCCTTCTAATTAATCTGATTATTGTACGAGGGAATGCAAATTCTTCCAATGACCTACCCATAAAATCCCAGCTTACTCTATCAAATGCTTGCTCTGCATGAAGACCCACCAACAGCAGAAGTATGTTCTTACATTCTAAACACACAAAACCAGCTGATGAACAGGTATAACCAAAGAACGAATACCACTCTCCAAAATAGTCTAGACTATTTTGGAGAGTGGTATTTGTTCTTTGGTTATACCTGTTCATCAGCTGGTTTTGTGAGTTTTTTGTGTTTAAAGCTGAAAGTTTGAACATTTTTATCATGTTCTTACATTCTGCTCCCTCTATATCATCATTGTTCTATTAATATTGTTAAATGTTTGCCACCCCTCAACAAAACCTCACTGGTCCTTATCTATCAATTTTGGCAACACCTTTGCCATTCTTCTAGCTAGTATAGACATAAACACTTTATAATTGTGGTTTAAAATTGAATGAGTCTATATGAATCTGGGACTGGTCTTTGACATCTTAGGTAACACAACCACCATAGCTTTCTTCTAATATGTTGGTGCTTCCCCTCCTTATAAAATACTGTCAAACAAAAGCTTCCAGATCTTTGTCACTTTCTTTCTAATTTCCAAATTTTCACAGGAATACCATCTGTTCCTGGAGACTTTCCTGAACATTGATTATATGTCTCAGTTTTTATTTCATCATATCCTATCTTAACTGTTATTTGTTGAGCCTTGTCTACCTCTAACCTTGGCATAATTGAGTTTTCCATAAATACTTCCATTTGTACTCTTTCTTGCTTTCCACATTTCTGTGCTTTATACAATTTTTCATAAAATTTCCAGAATATCTCTAAACACTTTACAGGATCTCTGGTTATTTTTCTTGTTATAAATTCCCTGTGTTTGATGACAACCCTTTAAACATTATGTTGCCTAATCCATTGTGCTAACAGTTTTTCTGCTTTGGTGCTGTTATCAAAAAATAGTTGCTTAACTGCAATCTTTCTAAACTCATGCATATTATCCAGATGTTCCCTTATTGTCTCTTTAGCACTCTGCATTTGCTCCTTCTCTTGTTCTGTGAAATTCCCCTTGTTGTGCAATACTTTAATCTATTGTCAACCCCTCTACGTAATTTCTATTACTTCTTAGCCAGTTCTTTCTCTTTTATTTCGACCTTTTATAACTCCATTTTCATTTTATCCCTATCACAACCTATAACTTCTGAAGACATTCCTCTGTTCCATAATAAATGCCAAATAATTTCCACTACCCACTCCTTAAATTTCTCTCTTTTTAACAGGCAGGTGGGAAAGCACCAGTCTCTTACTTTTACTTCATTACCCTACATTTTTATCTTAGTTTTTATTGGCGCATGATCAGAATTAGTTATTGGATTGTGTCTAAGCTTTTAATTAAATGCACATATTCATGTAAAATATAATTTCTATCCAGTCTAGGCCAGTTACTGTACCTTGGGAAATCATATGTAAATTCTGTCTGTGTATGCACTACTTCCATGCCAAATATTTTCATAAATTTCATCAGAAATCTACCCTATTTTGTTATATTATCCCTTCCAGTCCTCCCGATACATCATCACTATTGCAAATCAAATTCAAATATTTCACTGGTGAAGTTTATCTATGAACCTTATCACCAGAAGACTGAAAAGCAGAGTCTCCTTCTGCTTGCTGACTTACTTTTTGTTGGATAAACTTTTTACTTGCTCTTTAGCCTGTTCTACATCAAAAATAAATTTGATCCTCCAGGAAGAACACTTTGAAAACAGCTGGATACAGCAGCTTGAATCTCACACCTGTCACTCGATATTCCCTGATTGCAGGGATAAATGTGCATCTCTTTTGCCTGGCAAAAAGTGAATAATCATTTTCTACAATCACTCTGCTATGTCCAGTTTTAATGCTTTGCCCTTCTGCCACAATTTGTCAGGATTAACTCTGCTGGTTATGACTGCATCTTTATTAATATAGGTCTTGGCTGCTTTTGCATGACCAGGTATGGAGTATACACTCAATGTGCTCTCTAAGTTAACAATTTCTGCTGTGGATCACCAGTCTATTTGCTTATCTGTGCTTTCATAAAATTAATAATGTCTGTTCCTCTGGTACAGCAGAAGATCTCAGGTTTTCTCTGTGTGCTCTGTCTTCTTATGCTATTTTTTAAACAGTTCTTCTTGAGAAACTTCATATTCAGCCAATTTTTATTCATGTCAGCTTCTGAGTTTTGCAGTTTTATCTGAATTGTGAGTTAAAGTTTCTTCTATTTTTCCAGCATTTTGTTGTTTAAATTGATATGTTCACATATATATTCATTCACTATTTCATTTGTTTTAATCACTTCTGAGTACATTTGATTTGTTTTTCCTCCAAATTACTGGAAGCCATCCCTTGAACTGTTTTTTGCTGAACATCTACAGAATCCTCCCCAGACAGTGTGTTTTCTGTTCACTTTTTCTGGATTTTTTTTTTTTTTTTTAGGTTTTCCAAAATCAACAAAGTGAATGCTACAGCCTATGCTTTCAGTTACACTACCTTTGGTTTAAGCTGCAAACTGGTGTTTTTTTGTAAATACACTGCCTGGATGCCTTTGCTGGCATCCAGACAGTGTATTTAGTAGTCAGCAACTGAATTTTAAGGAAAAAAAATTTCAATGGCATTCCTTTTTCTCAGTTTCTGTTTTCACACTGGGAGAGCTGAGGTTATGCTGCTGATCAGTGTTCAGCCATCTTGGAAGTCTAAGTGATATTCCCTTGGCAATAAGCTGTCGTACCTGAAACAAGAACTGGCACTGCCAGGAGTTGCACTGATACCTAAATGTGACTGATATCTTCTGGACAAACTCTCCTCATGAAGATTATTAAAAATACTGATGCAAAAAATATTTTGATTCAATCAACTGTCTAACTTTCTAAATCCAATATATGTCAAAAGTACAGTTAACAAAACATCACTAATGCAGATATATTAAGCAGTAAATCAGCTATGCACCCTGAGAATCATACACAAATGTTATGTATCACTGAATCCAAAAGATAGAAAACAAGTATATGGCACAGTTATCATCACAACCACAGGGTGTTGTGGGGAGGGGCAGGACATCAGGTGGTAAGAGTCCTACACTTCCAATGTCAGGATCACCTGTGATAATAAGCAACACACACATGAAAGAAATGAATACCTACACTACTATGGTCCGATATATGCTAACAAACTAACAGTAGTGCCACTACTACAGACAGTACAGCAATACACACAGCAGTCCTGACACCCACATCATACATATGGAAAAAATAAATATTTCTTTCAACTCCACATCAGTACTGACATAAAAATGTTTGGCTTACCATGTGCAGATGATGCTATGCTTCCTATGAATGATGGTCCTGGAAGATGTTAAGCAAAGGATAAAGACACCATCATCACAATTACCAGTATCACAGGGGGTTAAAACTTTTTTTTCCATTTATATGCCCATTAATAATACTTTTAACAAGAACTTGGAAGGCACGTCCAGCCTGAGCCCATGTGTAATCAACCAGAATGTGTCTTGTTAACTGTACCACTCTACAACTATCCCCCCAAATGAATTTTATGTTAAACAGAACTTAAGTATTGCTCTCAATATTTTACTATACAAGACGTATTTAACAAGTAAGATAGGCAAGCCTACCTGGAAGCTCCTCCTGGGACATACTTGTCCTCCCTGAAACAGCAGCACCAGAATCAATGACATACTGTTGTGCACTTTCCAGTGAAGTGTCTGCATCCCTGACAGTGGACAGGAACTCTTCATTTGGTGTCAGTGGTGGCTCTGTAGCAGGCACCCTTGGTAGCCATCCATTCACAGGCCACTGCAGCTGCTCTCCTCCATGCTGATGAAATCATGTCAGTGGCCCTATGGCATCCCTGATTATATGTCCTGCTCTGTCCACCTACTGCATTCACATCAGCAACTATCCGCCACCAAATTTGCATTCTGCCAGACATATCCCATTGTCCTCTTTCAAGCTAAAGGCACCATGATGCCTAAATGCTTACACAATGACTTTATTTTCAGGGTCACTGAAGGGGGGGCATTGGGAAGCCTGGATGCCATAGTCCAAGGTGACATAAAACACGCACAAAAAAGGATAATACACATAAAAGTCCTGTTTCAATACAACGCATAAAAGGGAGTGTTTCACTACTACACACCGAAGAAACACAAAACAGTCAAGATATTCAAATATTAGAAAAGAAGGAATTGTGTGTTTGTAACGGGTCTACTTCTAATGATCAACTGTCACATAGCCAACTTTCAAATAACCAAGAAGAAAAGAACAAAAATGCAGAAACCCAAACAGCAGCTTTTTACTAGGGTAAGCAAACACTTAGCCAACTGTTAACAAATCTAACATTAAGGTAAGTATAACCCACCTAGGTGGGGGCTACATCCCCACACCCCCAACTAAATATACCAACTCTGGGATCAAACTACAGTGGAGAACAGGGCATGTTGGCCAAGCGTTTACTTGCCTCGTAAAAAGCTGCCATTCAGGTTTCTGCATTTTCATTCTTTTCATCTTAGTTATTTGAAAATCGTCTGTGTGACAGTCCATCATTAGAAGCAGATCTGTTGTAACATATTACAATCACACACAAAGCAAGGTTGAATCCAAAACAAGGACAGTAACAATAGCAAAAGTCTTGTTTGTGCCAAAACAGAAATTCAGCTTTGCTCCCCCACCCTCAAAACAACAGGAAATTGACGCATTTTGCTAACAAACCATCAGTGAAAAGTGCTATCAGATAAACTGTCACTGAAACATGTACAGATTTTCCATTTTAAGCTATTGCCAGTCATGTCTACCTGTGGCCAGCACTTCCCTAGAGGTGTGTATGATCCATCCTAGAAGGCTAACACCCCTGTCATTCACAATACTGGACATTAACATTTTGCAGAAATAACAGAAGAATGTACAGTGAAAAACAGTTGTAACATTAGCACTTGTGATGACAGTTAACACGGCTGTGTATCTGAAGAAGTGAAACACCCTGACAAATATGCCCATGCCATCAGTACACTTCTAAGAAATGCATACAAATGAAAGTAGCATCTACTAATGCATATGTATATTAACATCATATAGCTGAAAAATGCATGCATACATTATAAGGATCAGTAGTGTTCTGTGCAGACAAATCCCAAAGTAATTTCTTCTGTGTTATCCACATAAACAAGTCTCCTCACCTTCAAGGTTCCATAGCTACATGGTTTCCTTTTTATGATGTAGATTCAGGGCTGTGAGCATTGTGAAAATGAAAATGAGGTGTGAACTCATTAGAATTGCTGAATCCCAAATACTTGGCTTTATGTCATACATGTAAACATAGTGCAGGCACTCTGTCAGTGTTTGTTGCTAATGGATTGCAACTGTGAAGGAATACTGGTAGGGAGAAGGAAAACATAACAGTAATTCGGACTTCCCTACCTCCAGTGGGTGTGTCAGCCAGGTTAGACTTACAAAAGTAGAAGTAATTTTATCATTGTTTTAAATGTAACCAAGTAGCATACATTTCATAGTCTCTGTTTAGTGACATCCAACCTCCCTTTTCTTGAAACTGTATATTATTGCCATTTAACATCCTCACCTATTTTAAAGGCAATGATACAGAATGCCTTACAGACTGCATGTCTCAGATGACTTGTCAAATAAGACAAGAATGGGCAAAAAATGCAGAGAGAGAGAGAAGACAGAAGCTGCATTTATGCAAGTAACAGTCAGAAATGGTTGTGTGATCACTCAGTATACTACTTCTGAAATTAATACATGTACAAACAACTGTCATATGTTTTGTTAGTATTGTGGATGACGTTGCAATTGGTTGTATGCACAATCATTTTAGCCCCCTGCTGCAAAGCTGTTTGTGTGGCAAAGAGGAATAAGGCATCTTTATTTTGTTTTGAAGGCCCATTGCAGTGAGTTTAACTCCAGACTTGTGTAAAAATATTTCATGTACACCAACATAAGTTTTGAAGTATTGTTTATTTAATAGATTTTTTCATTTCACCTATTTTTTCCTTTTCTGTGTTTTTTTTTTTAATGTCAGTGTTTGTGTGGTGCATGGCTTACTGCAAACAAGGGAAACAGAAAAACATAATGAATGTCAGGTTTAGCTGTGCTTATTTTCTTTTTGTGATGCTTAACAGTACACAAACCTGGACTAGTGGTCCACACAGGAAGCAGACAAAACACCTGCAGGCAGGATGTAGACAGTGTAAATGTCCAAAAGGATTTGTTTGTGTCTTTCGGCTTTTCCCGGTTATGGGTCACCACAGCGGAACTCCGGTCTGCTAATGATTGGCAGTAGAGTTTTTACATGCTGGCTTGCCGGGCCTAACGCACAACCTTCAACAAAGGAACGCCCGTTCATGCATGTCACCACGCAGAAAACACTCTGAGAATCGAACGGGCAATGTCTAACTGTGAGGCAACAACGCTACTGCAGCACCACCACCGCAGTAAATGCCCAAAAGGATACACTTTGCAATTTTTGCTTTCCATCACACAGCACTGCTAAACAACACTGCATGGCAGTTAGCAAGCTTCCCCAACACCTGTAGCCTTCAAACACCTGCAGACAGGATGCAGACAGTCAACAATTTAAAATGGATACATTATATTAATTCTGCTGGGCACTGCACAAACACGCTAAGTGGCATTGTGCAGCAGTTAACACACAAAATATAAGAATTAATAGGGAATTATGCAACTCTCATTTAACTATTCCTGTGGCAGTAAGTGTAAGTGTAGGGTTGTAATATGGTTGGTCCTGGGTTCTAATACAAGAAATGCAACATATTTTTACTGCTGTGGCAGTCCAGTTTATAATAATGATCACAAAAATATACAAGTGTTATTTCAACATTCTTGTGGCAACAGGTATAAGTGTAGGGCTGTCATACACATGGTCCTGGGTTGTAATACAGGAAATTCCATACATTTTTACTGATGTTCTACTTCACATTATATTCAATCTCACTTGTAACACTTTAGACATAATCATAAATAGTGGAGCTGATATGAATTATATGTATGAGGGATAAGACACCCTTATTGTGTTTTCAGATGTATAGCTGAGGGTATACTGTCTACTATAATTTCTGTAAGTATAATTCTGCTATCTGGACTTGGATGGCCTTCACACTTAAGACACATACACAAATGAATCTATATATAAGGAACTTGTCAGGTCACACTCATACATGGTTAACACCTCAAACTGTCATCTGTAGTTATGAATAACTCATGATTATGTCTGAGAAGCACTTCTGTGGCAAAGATGGAAAATAACCATTGTAGAAGAAAATGTTTTGTCCCTTATGCCTAGGTTTGAATCCCATACTGTAAAAATCAATTTTATCACTGTATAAAGCCAAATCAAAAATGTTTCAGGTCACGAAATTTATGCTGCCAGTGCATGTCTGCAAAGTTAAATCACCTAACAGTTACAGCAACAGATGACCCTCAAACTAATGTCAAGGGTCAAATTCTTCTTCTTCTCCTTTTGGCTGCCCCTGTTAGGGGTCGCCACAGTGGATCATCGGTGTCCATAGAACTAATATTTGTCCCACTCTCTATTAAACTGGTCTGCAAATGCCCGTATGGTCTTTAGTTTAGAGTTTAACCTCTCCACAAGGCCATTAGTTTGGGGGTGGTAAGGGTAGTCTTTAGGTGCTTCCCCCACAGTGCTTTCACAGATAAGCCAGCAGGTCTGACATGAAACTGACACCTCTGTCAGTCAGTATTTTTCTCAGAAAACTTACCCTGCTGACAATCTCTGACAAAGCATTTGCCACCTTCTCTGCCTCAACAGAGGACAGAGCCACTGCCTCATGGTATCTAGTAGGATAATCTGCTACCATCAGGATATACTTCTCTGTGTAACTTGGAGTAATCAGAGGCCCCACAATATCCATAGCTACCCTCTAAAATGGCTCTTCAGTCACAGGCAAAGGGATCAAAGGAACTTTGACCTTGTCTCCTGCCTTGCCTACCTTTTGGCACTGCTCACAGGTCATGCAGTACCCTGTTACATCCCTTGCAATCCCAGGCCAATAAAAGTTCTGAATAATACATCTATTAATACTCTTTGTGCCCATATGACTTACAAAAGGAATGTCATGGGCTATGGCTAGAAATGACAAACTGTAGACACTGGGCTCTGCCAAGTGCAGTATTAGCTCACCCTCTAGCCCTCTCTCAGGGGTCCACTCTCTATACAGTAACCCTTTGTTCCAGTATACATTCTCCCCTTTTCCTTGGGAATCAAGTGCCTCCTTAGCTACCTCCCTCAAGCCTTGCAATATAGGGTCTGAAAGCTGAGCCTGTCTCAATTTTACCTTTGTGACCCTTTCCAGCTCCCTTTCCACTGGGAGCCCAGTCTCATCTGACAGTGGTGCCTCACTGTCAGCCTGGATACTACCACTCACCTCTGCTCTTGCAGTCAACCTGTCCATGGGAACATCAGTACCTACCAGCATCTGTGGCTCATTTTCAGGCTCACTCCCTGAAATAGCCACCTCACCAGCCTCAGGTGTGGGGGCCTATCTGTGTCTCCCCCAGGCTACTTGACCAACATGCCTGTCTCTCTAAGCCTGACTGTATATAACTGCATGCACACAAGGTACTGCATTATCAAAATCATTCCCTATGAAGACATCTACAGGGATATCCTGAAAGACACCTACCTGCTTACTTACTTTTCCAACCTCCCAGTCAAGGTGAACCCTGGCCAACGGTATTTGGAATGGGTCCCTCCTAAAGCTCTGACTGGTGTGGACTGGCCAAGCAAGTACTTCTCCTCTTTAATCACTGCACACTTCACAATGGTTATGTCAGAGGCTGTGTCTCTCTTATCAGTGGCCTGTCTTCCATCCACTAAGATAGGATACAAACTTTGGTGATAACTTGGTATCCCTGTTGTCTCCAGACAACTTACCACTTGCATGCTGTTATTCCCACTTGCTGGCTCCTTCACCTTTTGTTTCCTCACCCTGCCTCACTGGACATTTGTATGCTACATGGCCCCTCTGATTACATTTAAAATATCTAACCCTTGGTCCTGGCCATGTACCTGAACTAGTGGCTTCCCCTGTCTGTTGGGGTGGTTTATGATGCCCACCAAGGGCTCCCCTATAACCATGTGCAGCTTTGGATATCCTCTTCTTGTGTAGTGATGCCCTGCTTGCTAACTACAGATCCCCTTTTCTCTCTAGCTCATCTGCACAGTTACACTCCCAGTCTGCCTACCAGATTCTCATATCCTCAGGCAAAGTGCCAAGAGCTAGTTCTCTCACCAAAAGGTCTGCCAGCCTTTCAAAATTGGTGATCTGGCACCTACTCACCCACCTATGAAAATAAGTGCTTAACTCAATAATATAATCACATACACTTTCATCTGCATTACATCTATGCCCATGAGACTTTTGTCTGTAAGCTTTGGGTGTTAACTTAAAACATTGTTTAACTTTATCATAGTTTAAGCAATCAATAACAGACAATTTATAAACAGCAGTTACAGCTTTGCCATGGAGTAAGGGGGATCAAGAACCATACCTAGAGCCCTTGGTCAACATTCTACTGTTTCCAAACCTTTTCAAATACATGAATAAAACTATCAAAATCATCACCATCTGTAAACTGTGGAAGAAATTTACTAGCCTTTATTGTTTCTGGGGTTTAGTTATTCCCTTCCCCATTACCTCCATGACCCTGCTGAAGACTCAGCATCTCCCTCTCATGTTGGCACTGTTTCTCATTTTCTTCAATTTCCAAACACCACAATCTCTCTTCTGATTCTAATTCCATATGCTTCACCAGTTGTTTGGCTTCCAGTTCAAGTTTCTTTAACTCCAGATGGATTTTTAAATCCTCTGAGGAAAAGGTGAGCTGTCCTGGTTCTGAAGACTGCACATCCCCATCACCAGACTGGTTGTCTTCCAGGTTGCTGGTTCATGCTGCAGTTGTGACCAAGGCTGAAATAATTTCCTCTTTAGTCAAGTTGGCATGTACCAGTCCTTTGGCTTTGCTCATCTTGGCCAACTGGCTCTTTCTCAGCTTGCTATAATCCTCTGCTAACATCCTTGTCCGCTTTTCCTGACTAAACCAAAGAAAAATAAATAAAACAGTTGTGAAAATGAAACTCTGTATTTATATTGTGGCTACTGAGAGTACACACACCTTCAGTAACAACTGCCCAAAGCTATTAAAGTTCAATTATTATCCCCCCCAGCTGCTACCAATATGTGACAGGTCCTTCCTCCAGGCCAGCAAGCAAGGAGACTCAGTCTTCACCACTGACTCCGCTGAGTTACTAACAGCAAAGATGGATTTACCCAGTATTTTCAGATGCAGCTCCCTGCACCAAGAACAATTGCCCTTAAGAGCACACAGGGAGCATGCTCCAAACCTGGGACTGGACTCTCTTTCTCTCGCCAGACCCGCACAGCACTCAACACTGACCACTTTGGAGGTCTGTGTCCCTGTTCCCAGTAGCTGACACACACACACTTGGATATTTGAGTTTTGCACGGACACACACACACACACACACACACACACACACACACACGGGAAAAGCTGGCACATATTTACTAGCTGTGCCCCTTTCTGCCCAGACCCCGAGGTAATCACGCTGCCACCAGCTACCTTAAGGCTCTTACAAAGGGGTACTCAATTATACTGTGTAAAATTAATACTAATACAAATGGTAGAGTGTGTCCAAAGTAGCAAGGATTTCAGGAGCAGCCACAGTGTCACTAAAACAAGGATAAGTACTCTCAAGATAAAGCATTCTCTAAAGGACCAGCCACAATGAAAGGTATTAAAATATTTAATGATAAATAATAAAACAGAAAACAGGAGAATACTGAATATAATAAACAGCAGAGTTTCAACCACAGAGATATAAAAATAATAAGGTTGGATAATTTCTCATGGATGCAGAAAACAATACTAAACTATTGCCCCTGACTGATTAAAGAATTACTGTTCCCTAACTATTTACTAAAGCAAGGTAAGCTGATGTGCGCTGAGTGTGTCTGCATGGATGTGTGAGATAGATATATATATATATATATATATATATATATATATATATATATCCTGTCGGAAATCTTTCCTGTCCGGTTTCAAAGTGCTGCTTCAAGACTTCCAAAGAAACCAGATGCTGGCTAGACGAACGATGACATCACCTCTGTTCACCTGACTTGGGTACCACACGCGCGCACACTTGCTAAGACGTGTGACAGCATCAGAAAGCTGTAACAGTTTCAAACATTCCCCCCTTCCAGGGTTCTCTGATAAACATACACATTCAGTCAGTTACAACAATGCAACCTAATATACACGCATACATTCCTTCTGTCCAGCATTTTTAAAACAAGTAATTTTACAAATATATTTTTAACTCAAACTTCTGTAAAATCAGTGCGATAGTCAAATAACATAAAATTCTTTCCGAAACTCCAGCTAGCTATGCTGTAATAGGTACATATGTACTGCCCTACTCTCCTTGACACAGATGACTCTACTTCATAACATACAATTACGAACAATGAATGAAATCGGTAAGACAATATTAGCTATACAAAACAGACCTGTTTTAGCATGCAATTTCGGGATCTTAACAGAATCCGAGAAATGCCAGCCCTATCTGATATAAGTAGCCAATAGTGGGCACGTATGCCGATGACGCCAGCATCCCCTATCATGAGGCAGGAAGGGACTGTCATGGCCCTTAATATTCCCTATTAAAGGAGGCACTATTGTGGTAGTATCTTATTCGCAACCTGATTTGAGTTGTTTATAGCCAGTTTCTCTAAGTGAACCATTTACATTTCAGAGGACGCTGAGCTGTACCTACTCTTGCCGGACTGCTTGGTAGTTGCAGTGGACACTCAATAAACGAAATGGCTTCGGCTAGAGTTGGGACGCAAGTTCCTCATAAGGTAGGCGGTCGAGAAGAGCACAGGTTGGGGGCGGGTTTGATGATTTCTACTTTTTGTAGTTAGTTTTATTTTTAAAGAGTTGGGAGAAGACTGTAATATTGCAGTGTTGAGGTGGTACTGTGACTTTTGGTACGTGGAGTTTTGCAATATTTGATAGCGAGATGATTGGAAGGAAGTAGTGCCAAAGTGTTAATTTTAAAGCTTCTGCTTAGCATTATTTGTCAGTAAATTTCCCGGAGCTCCTGGTAGATTGAACATTTCAGTTATTAACTGCCTCTTCGTTGAGTGGTGGCCATTGTAATAAATACTTTTAAAACTGCTCCTTATACAGAGGTGTAATAGAGCGCCGTTGTAATGTTGGCCAATATCCTGGATTCAGTATGTTTCTCTACGGGGCTACAATTTTTTTAGACAATTTGTTTATTTTTAATAGGATCGGATGTTAATGTAATTAAATGTTTAATCTCGTGTCCTCTCTGAAATTGTATATAATTACAAGGAACATGCCTCATTTTGAGTCTGAAAAAAAAAACATGTTTAAGTTGTTTGCAAAACTGTCTGTGTTCCACGTTGTGCCCATTTGTTTCACTTTGGTAGGTAGTGTTTCTAATTGTGGTGCTCGAAGGGTCTCTCATCTGTCTTGATTTATCTGGAGTTTATAGTGTGCGATGGCTTAAATGGCATTTCTGCAAATTTGCATGATGCTTTGTGTTTCTTCGCATTTTTTATAATTACAGTCGTATATATAACTGTAGCTATGCTGTAGTGCCAGTACCAGGAGCCAGCTAAACTCTGCAGCTGTGTTTAAACTGAGTTCGTGGTGTAGCAGGAGTCTTGTGTAGATTCCTGTGCGTTGCAGCAATGGGTAAATGAAAACTGCACGTATCACTATGCATGTTACATTACGTGAGCAGATTTTTTTAAATATATATATATTATGCCATTAATTTCTTGGGCGGTACACTTGCATGCCTTTAAACCTGATAATTGAGTGAGTCACCTGATTCAGGATGGACTGTTTTCAGACAAAGAATAAGCTTTACTTGGGAGGACAGTGGTGTCAGTGCAATGGGCTTGCTGCAACATCTGTGGGGTGCCCTGAGTTAATAGTTTTTGCACCGCTTAGCCATTACAGCACTGTTTTGAGGACAAGGAGTCAAAGCCCACTGATCGACATGTGCAAGCGTATGTGTGTGCTAGTCAAAGTGTAATGGACAGCAAGATATGCAGCTATGGACTGACGAAAGGTGATGTGTAGCAGGTGTAGAAAAGTGCAGTGATACTGAAGAAATCTGCCCACATTCACCATGTACCATTGTGTGTGTTTGAGTAAAAAGAACTATGGAGCAAATCTTTACTGACACCTGCTTGCTGCCCTGCTAAAGACACTTGTGCAAGTGCAGTGGACTGGCTTCAATACATAGGGATGAGAGTTCTGAGCTGACATGCATCAGCCGTTTTCGTTTGCCAAAGTCATTACAGTAGTATTTTGCAGACAGGTGGGTTCCACAACATGTACTCTTGTATCACACATGACCATGACACAGTGACCTGCTCTCTACAAAAGTGTTGCATGGCTACTGTGTCCAAATCAACTCCCGTTTTCCTGTTTTCACGCAGACATGCATGCTTGCCCACCCTATATCATAGCTGGCGTTGGGCATCCGCGGCCACGGGGAGCCTACAATTACATCCCAGCGAATGGGGGCCCCCATGCAGCAGCTGCGAGTTTCTCTGTCCCCTCTGCTCGTTGCTCAGCAAAGCACCTTTTGCACGTTCACACGGCTCAGTAACATCACCACGCAAACTGTTTTCCTCCTTTTTTTTTACGTGCCTGTAAGCTGCTCTCAATCGGGTCCGCTTCAGTGAAGCACAGGACCTGATTGGCTGCAGCAGCCAGGAAAATAACTTTTTTTTTTTTTTTGACATGTAATGTCCAACCTGTCACTGGATAAGGAGGTTGAACTGGTAAATAAAAGGTTTAAGGTAGGAAAGCAGGATTTATGGCAGTTTCTTAATATTAATAAACTTGAAGCATTTCCACTTATTCAATAAAATGTTTTCCTCTGCATTGTATCCTAAACTATGCCGATACTGTACTGGAAATTATTTTGAATGCATACATAAAGTATTTATATGCTAGACGTCCACTGTTACTGTGGGCAGATACTATTTTTTTCATGTGTGCATTTGTGTGTGCGATGTGCATCAGATTAGTTGACTTAAAAGTATGTTTGTGGTAGTGAAATAATAAAGTAAGATAGTTATAGATGCATTACTAGTGAAAGCTTGAGCCTCCTGCAACAGATGGGACCCAGCCTACGTTAACACAGCAGTGTAACGGCTACCTGTAGTAGAAATATTCTGCTATAAGTAACAGAAGCATTCCTAAATGTTTTTGTGTAATATTTGATCTCAAAACTTACTTTTGTGCAGTCAGGAAAATTCCAGACATACAAAAAAATCCCATAACAAATGGAGTTACACACAAATACATGCAATTTATGATTCTCTCCTTTATTAGTCCAGTATGCAATAGAAAGTGGATCAAGCCACTCTTGGACTATTACATTATAAGGTAAATATTCACAGGCGATCTGCAAACTAAATCAACACTTCAAGTGTAGGGGCATACCTCTCAACCTCTTAGAGCAAGAAATCTGGACAAACCATAAATAAAAGTTGGACAAAGACCCAAAAATAGGGACAACTTTTAAATATTGCTCTTACAAACTTAAGTTGATAGAATAACAGGTTTTGCATTAGCATCCTAGCTGGCTTTAGGCACCTGCTATCGCTGGGGGGTCCCCAACCACAGCAGGTTATCTTACTTTGATATTTTGAAACATTTCTGTCAAACTAACAAAAGCTAGTACAGCAATCTTGTATACTTAATAAACCAGGTGGGTAATAACTCTTACTTATATCTTCTTAAAATTAAAAAAAATACCTCTGGTTATAGTAACAGTGTTTTATCAAGTAACAGGCTTCATAATTCTATTAAATATTTTACCACTGACATAGTGCCTATGGCTTAATTAAACCCTCCTTGGTGGACATTCTCTCCACTAAAACCAACAACATGGCCAGCTTTAGGTACCTGCAGTATCTGTGGCTGCAAGGAGGCCCCTTAATCATCCTTGACTTTGTAGGGGGCCACCAAAAGCAACTGATGTTTAGGAAAATGAGGGAAAAAATTAATTTCCTAATTATGCTCTTTAACCTGAAAAGGGATGTGGAATGACCCTGTTAGGATAAAGCTGATAATGAAACATAAGCAAGGTAAGCATTAGAGAGATCAGCAACCCAGAGTGACTGAGCTGAGTGCAAAACTTGTATTTTAAGAAAATCGGATGCTTCCGACCTTGAGATGTTTTTACTTTCAGGGATTTTTATAAATATTGGTAGAACATCAGATACTACAACTCTTAACTTCTTTGCCGAAGAATTCAGCACAATACCAAACATAATAGCAGAATAAAGGCTGAAAATCAGGAACATAAATAAAGGCTGAAAATCAGGAACATATTTTAAATATCACTCTAATTCACTTACATCTTTTGCATCAACTTGCATTTTTTTTTTTGGATAATATGAAGTATAAACATCTGATTCCTGGAATTATTGACTGTCAGTGTTCCTGAATGATTTACTAGCAAATTAAACTTTTTTATGAAGGACAGAGCAAAATGATCAGGAAAATTAGGGAAGGTCTGTGAAATCATAGACCGTGACAGGTATACATTACTCTTCACTGACCTAAATAAAAGTGACTTTGCCCTGCTGCTGTTTGATTGTTAAACAGTATTCACTGACCTGGTGTGGCTGTACCAGTGGCCTACACTGTATTGTTATTTGCTGAAATAAGTACAAAACTAGTATTGCTATGGCTTTTGTTTGTGTTTGTAAAAATATCAGTGATTTAATCTCTGCATACACCCAGTAATGCCAGGATACATACGTTATTCTTTTGGGTTTCAGTAAAAAAATGTAGCTAGCAAGTAATCGTATTTCAAAAGTAATGCATAAAATATATCGCAGAACATTCAGACAATTCAGTCTTCAAGGAGTCCAGTGGTCCCCACTCCCCAGACTGTACAAATTTATACAGGGGGCACCATTAATCATTTGTGATTGTTTTCTCATTTTTCAAAGCTAGCAATACAATGTATTAATTTTCTGATTAAGTTCTTTACCTTGATCCTGTTAGGATAAAGCTGATGATGGCCTCTGCTCTCAACTGCACTCATTCTAAAACCAGATGTGCTCAGAAGTGCATGTACAGAAAGTTGCTGTAGGTTATTTGGGGGGGGGGTTGTGTCAAAGGAAAAACAACTTCAAAAAGATCAACACACAGCAGGTTCAGGTTAAGGCACTTTAATCTTGCAGCAAGGAGACAAAAACGTGCTAATACAGAGTTTGTCTAACTAGAATCAGGAAGTGACGCCATTCTTATACATTTCTTACAAGACATTGCCTACTAAGCTGACATAATAAATCACAAGTTCTTTCAATATTATTTCATAGCAGCTGTTTGTCCATGATTTTCTGCTGCCATATCAAGTTTACAAAAAAAAAAAAACACTTCCTAAGAAAAACAACGTGGCCTTTATGACCACCGGTCAGATACAACTTCTCACTAAGCAATGTTACCATTCAGGGTACTCAGGGGCGGCTCGTGGCATCGGACTGCCGGACTGCAGCCCCCTCAACAAAAAAAAGAAAAAAGTACCTTTTGTGTAGTGAGTGTATTTTTTTTTTTGTTTACTGTGTCTGAAGCAAGCCGCGACTTGTCTTTCAAGTTCCTTCCTGCCTCGGCAAGTATGCGCATGCCCACTTTAACAGTCTCGGGTTGCGGCGGTTTTAAATAAAGACTTTTTTGTTTGTTTTTGCTGCAGCCCGGTGAGGACCTTAAGGCATCAGTGTGATGCTCAACAGTCTATGTGGTTCCAAACCGCATAGAATTGGAAGGGGTTCGGACTGCGACGTCCGCAGGCACATACATGACGTGCTTGGGCTAAATGCTGCTGATTGGTTGTCGCTCTCTTCCCGGGCTTTATGTGTTGGGAAAAGAGCGAGAATCAAACAGTTTCAGTTGTGGACTGATTCGTGACTGAGTCAATCGAGGGAAGGATTTACCTAGCTAGTATTTTGCATTTATTTGCTACTGGATTTCTATTTTTTTTTTTTTTTTTTGGGCGGCCTATATTTTGTCAGCTGTGCTGAAGGTGAAGAAGAATTACTGAAGATAAGAAAGTAGTAGTACAACAAGTTAGAAGAAGAAGAACAGAGTAGAGTACAGAGAGTTTTCTTCTTGGTGGTATGTATATTATTTTTTATTGTCCCAACCTACTGCATATTTTTTAATTGTCATTGTTTGTTGTTATGTTTATTGGTAGCCCTTTTAGCTGGACATGCTTGATTGCTTTAGTGTACTATATTGTTTAATCAGGTGGTTACTTAACATGGATGGTCTAGCAGTTGTTGCAGAGATTAAGGTTGCGAGCTGTAGTTTCTGTGGTAGTGGGTTTCATTCTTTTAGCCTATTGTGTGGCTTTGAGCGGGTCACTTAACAAGACATTGCTTCCATGTTGCCCCTGAAAAGGGAATGTGTGTCCAGCAGGCCTACCTGGTTAGCAAAGGTGTGTTATTATTATTATATTCTTAAATCTTGAAGATAGGAGAATTTATGACATTAACTACAGGAAGGAATGTTTCAGATTACTTTATTCAACTAGGAATTTGGGAATATATTACCAATATTAAGAAAATGAATGTGCTTAGTTCTGTAGCTTTACATTTTCAAATATATTCCTAAAACTATAAAGGAAGAAAAAGAGTCTAATATTACTTTGAAAAAGCAAGAGCCATCATATGTTTAATACATTATTAAACATTCAGTGCATTATTTTTCAATGGACTGAACATGGAACCAGACCTGAAGTATTGGACAGTCAAAATCTGAGGACTATAACTGAACTTGAATTGTATAGGTTGTTTTTAAACTAGTTTCTTTGTATTATAAATTACTGTAATTGTTTTAGATGTAAGCATGGTGTATTTTGTGATCAGTTTGTCCCTAGAAGACTGTTAGCTGAAGTGCTGGGAGGTTTTTGTTCAGGAAGAAAAACTGGTATGAAATGAAATGTTTTCTTCTATTTTTTGGGGTGTGTGTGTGTGTGTGTGTGTGTGTGTGTGTGTGTGTGTGTGTGTAAAATGCCCCAGTGGCTAGAGCAAACTCATGATGGTGTGGTAGGGAATACCTCAGGCTTGAATCCTGTATGCAGGTGTTAAGGGCCTGAATTCCCTACCCACCACCATTTGTAAAAAAGTTGCAGATTTTTGCCTCCTATTTGATCTGTTCTATTCCTCATAATATCTGTGGTTTCTAAATACTTAAATGCTTGATATTTGATGGTACAGTGGTAGCATTGTTACCTCACAGCTGCAGGTTCTTAGGTCTGATTCTTGGCTGGGGTGCCTTCTGTGTGGGGTCTGCATCTTCTCCCTGTGTTTGTGTGGGTTTGCTTTTGTGTCCTCCCATGTTACAAAGACATGTCTGCATTATTTCTTCCTGGGCTTCTACTAAAAATTGTTTTTTTGTTCTAAGTCAGACTGTCCTGGTTAACAAATTTTAAATAAAATTGACAGGCATTTGAATTTCAGACTTCAGGTTTCTGAATGTTTAATTCCTTGCATATTTGATGGTTCAGTAGTAACACTGTTGCCTCATGCTATAAGTTTTCTGGTTTGATTCTTGGCTGGGGTGCCTTCTGCGTGGAGTCTGCATCTCCTCCCTGTGTTTGTGTAGATTTGCTCTGGTGTCCTGCCATTTTAAAGACTTGTCTGCAGTATTTCTCCCTGGGCATCTGCTGAAAATTGTTTTTGTTCAGTCAGACGTAAAACTGACAGGCATTTGAATTTCAGACTTCATATTCTTCTGAAAATACATAGTAACACAACCTATTTTCTAAGTTTATAAGATGAATATTTGAAATTTGTCCCTATTTTTGGGACTGTATTCCCCCATTATTGCCTTCGACCAGATTTTTTGTGCTAAGGTTGACAGCTATGGCAAGAACTGAATTCACTGAATATGTTTGAGGGCTGTATTCCCTCATTACTGGGTTTGTCCAGGTGTTTTGTACTAAGAGGTTGAGAGCTATGGTGAGAACTGAATTCACTAAATGATAGCCATTTAAGTTTCAGTCTTCCTTTCTTCCACAAAGCAGCTGATTTGGCACAGTGGTATGTTGCTCTGACTGTTTTGTACAGGGACTTTGGCAGTAAAATGTATGGTGGTAACAAAGCATTTTATTCTAGCAACTTTCCAAGATTATACAAGCAATGTTTAATGTGTCCCTGGTTTTTGGCCCCCCCCCCATAAATTTTGGCTTTTTCCAGAGTTCTTGTGCTGCGAAATGGAGATGCAGTTTAGTATTGAGTAGATTTTACAAGGAGCTGAGAGCTGCAGAGGAAGAGTGCAGAGGAAGAGAAGTTTAGTGCTGCTTATGCAATGTCTGCTTGTATTGTTAATAGTACAACAGATTGTGTACTTGCTTTTGATGCAGAAGGCTGCGGGTTCTACTCCCACAAGGGGTGGATGCTGCCATATGAAGAATGTCTTCCTTGGCGAAGATACTACCTATGAGCCTGTTATCAGTTTGCCATCCAATTGCAATATTACTATCATTTTTTTAATGTAATATAGGCAATTTATTCCTCAGGGACAACAGACACTTTATTTTTTGATGAAACCAAGAAATATAAAGGTGTTTGCTAACAGCAACCTTTTCATTAGTTACAGATTTCTTTAATGTGGAATTATTTAGATGAGTTTTACTTCAGAGATTGTGCATATACTGATTATGGTGGACTGTAGAAATTTGAGTAGACTTTTATGATGGAAATGTTCTGAACTGGGCAGTTTTATCCTTATTGGTGCATGCGTTTTGTTTCATTGTTTAATAAATTTAAAATGCCCTCTAACAACTGTACTGTATTGTACAAGGAATATAATTTAGTACAATCAGGAAGGTGCATCAAAGAGCACATGTATGTTTCATATGCAAGGGGCCTATGATTTGAAAACAGCCCAGAATTAATCTTCATCTGCCACTGGCAAAATGTATTTTCTTTGCATGTGGGTTTCAATGCTGTTTCAATGAATGTTAGTTTCAAGGGCAGAGACGTTTTAATGCTAAGCCTGTTTTCATTGTGAGACTGCATTGCTTTGTTTAGCAGATGTCTTAGTGTTTGTGCTGTAAAATGCAAAATAAAACTTTCAAATGAAGTCCAAATCATCATATAAGTAAAGCAGTATGCACATTAGTGTTTATGGTAAATGGAGTGAAATAGCCAAGTAATGGATCATTGGAATGGCTGCAGGGGGGAGGCTCCATTCGACCATGTTGTGAGGGGGAAGGGTGGCAAACTCACAACCCCAGCTGAACTATACCTCCCAACTGTCCAGATTTTCAAAGAATGAATAGATTTTTGCTTCTTATTTTTGGTTTGTTCCTCCTATATCATTTAGTAATTAAGTCACTAAATAATGGCACACTGAGTTTCAGACTTCATAACCTTCAGAAAAATGCATGCTAAAGTAAGATCTGGTATTCTATCAACTGTCTCAGTTTATACAAGAGCAATTTTTAGTACTGTTTATATGTTCCCCCAAAATATTTGGCCTTGTCCAGATTTATTGTATTAACAGGTTGAGAGGTACATGCAAATTGCTTTATAGAATTAGGGATAGCCAAACCTCTCAACTGTCCCTGATTTTGGCTCAAAATGTTACTCTTCCCTCTAATAATCCCTCCGCAAAATAGCAATTTTGGAAGAAAACATGGAGGGTTTACAATTAAGAAATAACTGTAATAATCAGAGTTATAGATTAGTTTTATTTCCAGAAATGCATGTAGATTCTTTTATTTTGTCAGCTGCTCAAGTTAGCAGTACTAATATTAGTGTCCCTTCTTTGACAGGTTCCCAGCTGTATCGTGTGGCTATTTTATATTTTTGCATCACATTTTTTGTCCGTTTTTCATAAAATTGTGGGTTTTTTTGGCAAATTAGTGACAAATCATTAAATCATTGCTCAAACTGCAATTCATACTATGTTGGCAAAACAGAAAGAATATTAAAGAGAAGAATATATGAACATCTGTATGAAATACAAAAAGAAAAAGACACAAACGCTTTATTCAAACACACAAAAACCTGCAAAGAGTCTAAATTTTCTTTTTTTGTTCTTGAGCAGGTGAAAAAAGAAATAAGAGGAGGCCCCTGGGAAGAATGGTTGGAGTACAAGGAATTATGTTGGCAAATATTATTAGAAGCCAACAAACAACCTGGTTTAAACAAATGCATCTCCCTAGCTCCAATTTTGAAATTAAGAGCAGCCAAAATATGAGGCCAACTAGCAATGGTTTTACCACAAAAGAACAGCAGGTGGTACTATTGTCCAAATTTTATCCCTGACAAAAACACATTTTCTCTACACTTATACATCTACAATAAATTTTATGTGAGATTTTTATATATTTATTTATTCATTTATTTATTGGATTTAATAAAGAAAATTCTCTAAAGTATAAGATGAATAATTAAGTACACAGTTTTAAAATTTTGTAATAAATTGAGATTTGATTTTAACAGACTTTAAGATATTTACTTATCACACACCGTGTTTTATCTTAATGAGCCCTTCTTGTTTTTCATGCCTGTCATTGGTTCAAATAGAATGCAAATGTTTTAATTGGCTATGATTTTTTGAATTTTATTATATAATGATTAATTAATTAAAATCTAATTGTCTGATGAAGTCTTAACATTCAGTTGACGAAAACGCATTGACTTGCTCTAAAGCGTTTACCTTGTGGATTATCTTGTTTACAGTGGTTTTTGTGCAACAATAAAGTGCGGTTTTGGTGCGCTGTTTCCAGCCTTTCTCTTTTTTACTGGTTACATTATTTTCGTTGGGCGCCTGTTGTTGGATTTCTTAGTTTGGTGCCCAGCTATGGAGAACAGCCCGCATTCTTCAAACCGCGAAGAACTGGGACAGTCCCGTAAACTGATCGGGCAGCTTACTGTGCTCATTGAATTACTAACCCCGTTGTGTACTACCTTGACTGGCAGGAAATCAACGGACGAAGGATGTATACCGGAAGGGACCGAAAGGTTTGGAGGATCTAAACAGAAGAGGAAAAGATCCAACCGCGATTCCGGCTCCACGTCGCTCGAGGAGGCTGAACCGAATGGTGGCACTTTCGATCCTGCCAATACACCGATGCTCCTGGGTTCTCGATCAGCATCGGATAGGAGCACACACACAAGGGTTTCCAACAGGGCTAGTGGTCCGACTGTGAACTCGCCGGGCACGAACGCCACAGGTACTGTTCCCACTTCTTCAAACTGTCACAATTTACTAGACTGGCTAAAAAATCCGCTTTGTTTTAACCTTACTTCTGAAGATGACAACTCACCACAGGATGGTGATTCGTACTGTTTAAAAATTGACAAATTATCGAAATCTATGCACAAATACAAAACATTGTGTATAGAAAATTCCTATTTAACAGCATGTATTAAACACAATATTGTACCGAAGGGGCTCAGGGTATGGAAGTACCCAAACAATGTTGAACCGGGCACTGCTTTTCACAAAGATTTAATTAATATTTTTAACAAATGTGGTCTTGAAGTTCTTGGTCTTATTATTAAAGAAAATAACAAACAATTAGCAGAACTTGAAGAAGAGATTTTGGTACTTGATAATTTTATTAAGCAAGATTTGTTTTTTGAGATAAAACAAGAAAGGGATAAATATTACGAATTAAGAGCAGATATTGATATGAAATGTAAGACATTAGAACAAAGAAAGATTAATAAACTTAAAAGGGACCTAGATGATTATCAGAATAATGTGAGTTACCCACAACCACCTTCCAAGAGAAATGAACACAATGTCAGAAATAGACTAGATAAAAGGAGAGTGAACAATCATAATGTGAACCACAGGGGGGAAGAATTTATCAATGAAGACTATGACACTGACTTTCCACCATTATTGAATGAAGACCCACAATACAACATGAATAGAAAGAGACAGGGTTTTCAGAATTTTCAGAGAGGGGGAGGAAGAAGGGGGAGAGGGAGGTATTAACTAACACTGGTTACACCCCCACCCCAACCCATTCCCCCATCCAAAATCCTGATGACGCTCCTAATTTAAACATTGATTTAGAGATTTTACGTACAGGCACTACACACTCCTTTAAAAACTTTTCGATATACAATTTCAGCAACATCACCATAAACAGGGCACATTTTGACCTACTCAGTAAAGGATTTAAATTCATTCCAAGTACCCGAGGGGATTTAGTAAATACTATTTTGGACATGAAGCTGTTCCTTAGGAAACTGAATTTGCAGGCCATTTTATCACCCACATCAGGCAACCAAGACTTACCACATACTGCCTTAACTAGACGCAGTACCTACAACCCCCCCACTCCTCCCTCAAATTAAGAACCTGGAATTGGTGTTAGAAAATGAAATCAGGAAGGAGTTTAAACAACATCATAAGATGCATAACCTTACAGGAAAAGAACACGAAACCCTGAATGATCTAAGAAAAAACACCCAAATAAGAATTATGAAACCTGACAAAGGAGGGGGAGTTGTGATTATGGACAATATCATATACGAAGGCAAAATGAATTACATACTTAGAGAAGAAAGCAAATACAGAAATGTATCTATTGATGAGGTGAACTTGGCTTACCAGAAAATAGATTTGGTACTAGAGAACATGATCATGGAGGGAACAATTGACAACAACACGCACAAATATTTGTCTGTGCCGAAACCTAAGATTCCAATCATCTTCGGCATACCCAAAGTGCACAAAAACATCAGTGACCCTCCATTAAGACCTATTGTGTCAGCTGACTGTTCTAAAACTCTCCCCATGGCTAAATTTGTGGACCACAAGATCAAACACATTTGTAACAACTACAAACACATATTGAAAGATTCATGGGACCTACTGAGAAGTATTACACCAAACCTCTTGACTGAGAATTTGATTTTTGTTACTATAGATGTGGTAGATCTCTTCACTTGCATACCACATAACGAAGGTATGAGTATTTTTGAAGATATAATTTTCATGGACAACATTCTCACACATCCAGAAAAAGTTGCTATAGTGGAGCTAATGGATACAATATTGAAATATAATTTTATAATATTTAATGGAGAATTTTACCAACAAACAAAAGGGGTAGCAATGGGTGCGGCTTGCGCACCCACCTATGCAAACATAGTATTAGCAGGATGGGAATCGAACCACATCCTGAACTCGGGATTCCAACAATATTGGTCCCTATACAGATGTTACCTCGATGACATCGTCATTTTTTGGACAGGAGGCAATGAGAAATTGACTGAATTCCTAGACTATATTAACAGTACTACCCACTTTTTGAAATTTACACACTCCACCTCAGTTGATAAGTTGCAGTACTTGGATGTTGAAGTCCACAAGAATGAGAACCAAAAAAACCTAGAAACTAAGGTATTCAGGAAAAACACCTTCTGCAATTCTTTCCTGCATTATAACAGCGCACACCCTCCACATTGTAAAAGAAACATTGTCAAGGGACAATTTGTGAGAGGGTGTCGCATGACCAGCAGAGATGAGGATTTTTTATTCGAATGTAACACCTTGGAAGGTATGTTCCTAGCCAGAGGATACCCACCTGATTTTATCAAAGACATTAGAAAAGAGGTGGAGCAATACAGACAGACAAAATTCAAACCTATTAAGGGTTGTCTAACTAACATCATGAATTCTACTACAAGCGATGACACTATGGATAACCATTCGAATACCAGCAAGAACAATACACCAATAGACCCTGAATACCAATCAGCACTGGTCCTAGAATTCAACTTGTTTAACTCCAAAGTAAAAAGAATTTTCCAAACTGAGTGGGACAAATTTATATCTTTTTCGGACATCCCCAACATTAAAGAAAGGGTCCCAAAAGTTGTATATAAGAATGCACGAAGCATCAAAAAACTTTTAGAATACAATCAAACCAACGATACCAATAATGCTTTTGAGAAGACACGCTCCACTAGTACTACTCATGGAACATTCCACTGTGGACATTGCAAACAGTGCCCCTACATTTCTAACAAAAGTGAAATATTCCTGGAAGCTAGGGAAATGAATATATACAGTACAGGGTACCACAATTGTGAATCCCAGGGGGTAGTTTACTTAGCCATGTGCTCAAACTGCAATTCATACTATGTTGGCAAAACAGAAAGAATATTAAAGAGAAGAATATATGAACATCTGTATGAAATACAAAAAGAAAAAGACACAAACGCTTTATTCAAACACACAAAAACCTGCAAAGAGTCTAAATTTTCTTTTTTTGTTCTTGAGCAGGTGAAAAAAGAAATAAGAGGAGGCCCCTGGGAAGAATGGTTGGAGTACAAGGAATTATGTTGGCAAGTATTATTAGAAGCCAACAAACAACCTGGTTTAAACGAATGCATCTCCCTAGCTCCAATTTTGAAATTAAGAGCAGCCAAAATATGAGGCCAACTAGCAATGGTTTTACCACAAAAGAACAGCAGGTGGTACTATTGTCCAAATTTTATCCCTGACAAAAACACATTTTCTCTACACTTATACATCTACAATAAATTTTATGTGAGATTTTTATATATTTATTTATTCATTTATTTATTGGATTTAATAAAGAAAATTCTCTAAAGTATAAGATGAATAATTAAGTACACAGTTTTAAAATTTTGTAATAAATTGAGAATTGATTTTAACAGACTTTAAGATATTTACTTATCACACACCGTGTTTTATCTTAATGAGCCCTTCTTGTTTTTCATGCCTGTCATTGGTTCAAATAGAATGCAAATGTTTTAATTGGCTATGATTTTTTGAATTTTATTATATAATGATTAATTAATTAAAATCTAATTGTCTGATGAAGTCTTAACATTCAGTTGACGAAAACGCATTGACTTGCTCTAAAGCGTTTACCTTGTGGATTATCTTGTTTACAGTGGTTTTTGTGCAACAATAAAGTGCGGTTTTGGTGCGCTGTTTCCAGCCTTTCTCTTTTTTACTGACAAATCATTAAAGACTGAAGTTAGAAAATAATGGCAGACATTTGAGTTTCAGATTTCATACCCTTCAGAAAATTCATACTAATGCAAAACCTAATCTATTATCTTTCTAAGTTTATAAGAGCAATATTTAAAATATTTTTGGGCCTTTGTCCCACTTCTATGTATGGCTTTGTCCAGATTTCTTGCTCTGAGGTTGAGAGGTATGACAAATGTGTCAGGGCCATCACAGTCGGCCAGAGACATTTCAAATTGTGACATACTTGTTGCACCCCACTCCCCCATGTAGTGACTCTGGATGTGTCCAAGCAAGCCAAGGAGTAGTTATGCAGTGTAAATGTGCAGAGTATCCCCCCATCCAAGGTAGACACAAGTACTACAGTGGCTTTTCATCTGTCCTTGATTTTGCAGAATGGTCTGGTTTGTCATATTTTTGTACTGTTGATTTTACTCAAAGTGCCTGTTGCTCTGTGTTGTGCTTTAATAACCATCAGGTAAGCTTGTCTGAGATCGTAAGATGCAGGTAAGCTTTAATAAGCTTACTGTTAAAGAATTGCCAACATTGAAAGCCTTTCTGTTGTTGCCATGCAGAGAATACTTAACTAGATAATGTATAAGCCTTGGGTATTGAAATGCATATGACAGTATTTGTAATAAAGGACAGGATTACATTATATTAAGAAGCTCATTACACTTGTTGGAGACTTCTGGTCATCTCTGCAGCCTTTACCCGTAAACTAAACAGAATGCCAATCATGTGTGGTCCTTAACTTGTACAGTAATCCTTTAAGCAATGTATCCTGAGCTTGTTTCTTGTTTGCTTTTCATTTTTTACTTTGGTCATGTTTTCCCCATGAAACAAGTAGATAGTTGTCAGGCAGCAGATCTTTTTGGATAATAAGCATTTTTACAAGTGGGGCCATCACTTGCTACTTGGTACTTTTAATAAAGCTGAATATAAATTATAATTAGAACTGCAGTGCAAGGAGAAGTGGTTTAAGTTGAGTGCTACTTGTTTTTCTTATACTTATTTTGACTGGCATTCCAGTAATGTATTTAAAAAGTAATTTATTTTTTCATGCCTCACAACCTTTTTGTTTCCATCTAGATATTAAGTAAGCTGTCATGCAGCCAACACATTGAAATATTTTTATTCGTCTACACTTCATTTTGTCTTGATTGGACTCTCATAATGATGGTTTGGCACTCAGGGCAGCCTATTTAATTAAAGTTATTTTTTGTGGTTTTGAGCATAGCTCCTCCCCTTTCTAGTTGGCCACACCCCTTCCCATTGACCCCACCAATTCAGCTGTCTCCTGCAGCCCCCCTTTGATTTGAAGTCACCAGCCACCACTGAGGGTACTATGGCTAATTCGAGCACAAAGCAAGTACAAATTATAGTTCATTTCTTCAAGCAGTCTTTGTTCAACTGTATCTATCTTCTCTGCAGCTGTGCGTGTTCTCAGAACACGAACAGAGATGATTCTTCAAGTTCAGTAACATTATAGAAAACAGTATTGTTCTATTCTTTATTTTCCTGACCTAGCAGATAATCACCTGCTTTTCAGTATATTTCCAAAAGGCATAAACATGAATTTTGCTGTGCTAGCAAATACTAGGTCAGAGAGCATCTTGCAGTTTCAGAAAGCATATTGCAGTTTGAAAAGCATCTTACAGTTTCATACAAAACTAAGCTATACATAAAATAGAATGAAATGCGTTAACCCTTTTAGCTTCTAATAAGCACTAAACACATACACTAATACATATTTTCTGACATTTCCCCCTGTTAATACTTTTTATTCTATTTTCAAAAGCATAAACAGTTTGCTTCTTCTCCTAACCTCTTTCTGTTCAGAATTTGCAGTTAAAGAGAGTCATTCAGTTTGAACTTATGAAAGTGTTTCACTTTTCAACAGTTCTTCAATTTCAGTACTTTGATACAAAGTCTCAGAAACTGACATGATTGTAAAATCTTTGATTAATCTTTTCATGCAGGGAATGCCACAACAAATGCACACTCCTAATAGGAGTAATCCCACACAAATGGCAATCAGGATGTTCATTAGGTTGCTACTCCACCCTCCAAACAAATTCTGGAAAAAGTCCGTCAGTGGGTTTGGGCCTGGTTTGGTCATGGCCGACACTTGCTGAATCACCTCAAGATGGTTGTTTATCTCATGCTGGTTGTCAGGAATATACGAACAGCACTCCTCTTTTATTAAAGCGCACGTACCACCTTTCGCCACTAGGGTGAAGTTGAGAGCCATACGGTTTTGAAGCACCACAGTTCTCATAGCATTCAGTTCATCAGTTACTAATTCGAGAGCAGAAAAAGTTGCATAACTCATTATTTCGAGAAGTTTGGACAGTTTTCTCAGCTCCCAAATCGATTTCACTGCGCCATATGCAGGGGCTATACCTGCCCATGATATAATAGTGTCACTCAAGTCCATGTGTGTCAGTTTATCTTTGTTTTTCACGGAGTTATGGTTTCTCCAGCCTGCTTCGATTCGTCCCATTGGATTCTCAGGTCTCTTGATTGGATTTCCAGGTTTCTTGGTGACCTCTCTGACATTTCGAATTCTTCCCTGAGGCAAAACTGCAGTGTGTCGTATGGCCGGAACCAGGTAACCCAAAAAACAACTGCCGGACCAATTCTCAGGTAACCATTTGTATGCCTTTTTCCCCACACACAAAATAACAATTCTCTACTTTAGTATTAATATATACTTGCCCTGCATGAAACATTTTCTTATCAATGATAGATAGCTGTTTAAAAAGAACAGGATTATGTTGTACTTGATTCAAAATATGATTCATAGTTTGTATCACAAATATAACCTGCATTATTAGCTTTGGTGTAACACTTTTTTGTAAGGAACAGTCACATTACAATTGCTCCAACCCACCTGAACAGTATAATTTTTGTAAAAACATACAATTCCCTTTTGTGTAACAGGCAGGTACAATGCTATTTTGTCTTGTGATTTCACAGTCGTATCAAAAATCAAATTTTCCCAGGTCTCATTGACCCCTAGGGGGACAGCAGTCATTAACAATCCCCCGTATGCTGTTGGTATAGCTGTGCAAATCCAGCAATTTGAAACATTAAAAGTTTCAGCATACCCATATTTAATTGCTTGATAAGTGTTAAAGTTCGGATGCCAGTCTATGAGTAACGCATCACGTTTATTCAGTTCAGCTCGTGTGGCTGGAAAAAGGAAAGGTCACAGCAAAAAGATTACTGTTATCAATATAGTTAACAGAATAATCATGCAATACTTCTGAGGTCGTTTTGCATTTCTATTTACTTCATATCTGGTCATTTTGTTCTTGTTGTGTAACAGTAACAAAGTTTCTGTCCAGTTCAAAGTTTTTAACCAGCTTACAGTGTGTCAGATGGAATCCAGGACGCTCGTTCTGTGATCTTGACTGCAGTGGGTGTTGACAGTAACACTTGGTATGGCCCTTCCCACTTCGGTGACGTCCAGTTCTTCCTTTTGATGACTTTCACCCAGACCCACGTGCCTGGGACTACTGCTGCTTCTGATGGTCTGGTTTGTTCTTTATCTGAAACAGAATTTAACTGCAAAAGTTGTTTATTACATAAAAGTTGTTTCATATATTCTGCAAGTGAACTGTCGGCCTCCTGGTCTGCAGGCATAAGAGGTTTCCACTGAGGTATACAATATACTTTTCCAAACAATATTTCAAAAGGTGTTAACCCTTCATTTGGTACAGTTCTCATGCTCAATAGTGCCAGAGGCAGGCAGTACACACAATTCTTTTGTGTCTCACTAATTAACTTCCTAAGTTTACTTTTCAAAACCCCATTATGCCTCTCTACTAGTCCTGCGGATTGTGGATGGTATGCACAGTGGTTCTTTAAGGAAATTCCAAAATATCGGCTCAACTGTTGTATAGTTTGATTCACAAAGTTTGTGCCATTGTCACTGTAGATCTTTTCCGGTATGCCAAATCTAGGAATAATTTCTTTAACAAGGACTTTGGCTTCCACCCATTTGGAAAACATATCTATAATGACAAGACAATACTTCTTATTTTCGCATTTGTTTAGTTCTATGAAATCCATACAGATAGTATGGAGTGGGTACGGTGGTATAGGGAAACTCCCTTGCTTAGGCTTCAACGCCCCTTGTGCATGATGCTTGTTACAAACATGGCATGCCGCACAAACATTTTATGTGTAGTTTGTAAATCCATATGCTGTGAACACTCTACACTAACTGTACCATCCCCCCTGTTGAGACATGGCACTGCCCATGGCTCAACAAAGCTGCATATCTAAACAAATTAGACAGCAAAATCGGTTTTCCTTCTTTGGAGATGTACAGCCCTTTCTCAAGAATTGCTCCTCGTATTATCCATTTCTGTTTTTCTACTTTCGTAGTAAATGTCTGCATTGTTTTCAACATTCCTAAATCTAAAATCTCAGAAGGTTGTAATTCCTCACTCAGAAGAAATACTTCTGAAGCTGCCTGCTTTGCAGCTGTATCAGCTCCCGCATTACCTTTTGAAATCCTGTCCTGTTGCTTGGTATGAGCTATGCATTTACAAATAGCTACTTTCTGAGGAAACTGAATAGATTCTAACAAATCCTAAAATAAACTGCGCATGATTAATCGGTTTGCCAGTAGATGTTATCATTCCTCTATTCTTCCACTGTTGCACAAAAACATGTACAGTAGAAAAAGCGTACTGTCTGTCAGTAAAAATGTTTACACATTTACCCTTTGCCAAGGTACATGCCCTTGTCAAGGCAATCAATTCTGCTTGTGCAGATAAGTTGTGTGGTAAAGACTTTGCTTCTAAAATCTCAGTATCGGAAACTACTGCGTACTCCACTAGGTTCTGCCCTGTAGGACCCCTTCTGCATGAGCTGTCCACGTAATATGTCACCTCGGCATCATCCAAGGGAACATCCGTTGGATCTTTTCTGGACAGTGTCTTTTGCTCGATCTCCTGCAGGCAGCTGTGTGGTGTGCCATCCGCAGGGGTTGGGAGCAAGGTAGACGGTTTTAAAGTTGTACATCGTTCAATTGTCATATGAGGTTGGCTCAAGAGTATAGTCATGCAGGAAAGATGTCTAGCAGGAGAAAGATATGCTACTTTTTCTTGCAGTAAAATAATCGCGACTGCATGAGGCGCTCTCAATGTGAGAGGGTGGAACAACACTACTGAGGCCGAAGCCTGTACTGCCATTGCAGCTGCGACTACTGCTTGTACACAGTGGGGCAGGAATCGTGTCACTGGGTCCAGCTGTGATGAATAGTAAGCTATGGGGCATTGCTTATCCCCATGTTGCTGTGTTAACACTGATGTCATATAACCTTGCTTACAATCTACAGTTTGGAAAAAATGTTTATGATAGTTTGGCAATCCTAAAACTAATGAAGATGCTATCAATTGCTTTAATTTACAGAAAGCTGATTCTGCTTCTGGTGTCCATTGTAATAAATCTTGTGCTGCCATAGGCTTCTTGTATATCAAGTCGGTTAGTGGAGCAGATTCCAAGGCATAGTTTGGAATCCAACTCCGACAGAAATTAGTTGTACCTAGGAAGGACATCATTTCCTTCTTGGTAGTTGGTTTGGGTGCTTGTAAAATTGCTATTTTCCTATCTTCATCTAATGTTCTGCCTTCTTTGGATATTACACATCCCGGGTATTTAACCTGCTTTTTCCAAAGCTGCAACTTGCTTTTGTTTACTTTATGTCCTTGAGTGGCTAGAAATTGTAGTAATGCTATGGTATCTTGTCTGCATTCTTGCTGGGTGGGGGCTGCCAGCAGGATGTCGTCTACATAAAGTAAAATCTGACTGCCTCTCGGTGGGGTAAATCCTGCCAAGTTGCTTGCCATCTCTTGTGCGAATATTGTTGGGCTTTCACAATACCCCTGTGATAGTCACGTGTATGTATACCTTTTCCCCTGAAATGTGAATGCAAACCAATGTTGGCTGTCAGGGTGTATCGGTATCGAAAAGAACGCATTGCTAATATCTACCACAGAAAAATACTTCTGTTGAGGCTTCAAATCATAGGGTGTGTGGATCTGGCACCGTAGGTGCTCTAGGTATTACTGCATCATTTACAGCTTGTAAATCTTGGACCATATGCCATTCTCAGTTTGCTTTTCTGACAGGAAATAAGGGTGTATTACATGGTGAATCGGGAGATTCTACCAGTACTCCTTCCTTAAGTAAAGCTGCTATTATAGGTTTGATTCCTACTTCTGCATCTTTCCTTAAGGGATACTGTCTCTTCTGTGGTCTAAATGCTGACTTTGGCATAATAGTAACTGGTCCTGCTGTACGAATTAGTCCTACATCTGATTTCCCTGTTGACCAGAGAGTTTCTGGTATTCTCCATAAGGCATTTTCTTCCTCTTCTAGTAAGAGTGCTAATCAGCTGTCCTCGCTAGACTGCAAGTGTACAGCTGGGTGTGTCTGTGTTATCCAATTTAACTTCTGCTTCTGTACTCTCTGTTCTGACAATTCTAACTGTCTGTTTTTCCCATTTTGTGACTTTTTCTCCTAGGTCTGCCCATTTCACATTCTTGTCCTTAGTTAACGTGGTAATCGATTAGATTTATAGAGTGCAAAGAATTCCTGGGGCAATGAACAGCTAACCACACTGTTCCCTTCTGTGTCCCAGTACAGTTTACGTAATACTCTGTTTGCATGGTTTTTAAACAGTTCTTGCTCATATTCCTCATCGGGTCCTGGTGTGCTACAATAATACAGAGTACAGTGCAACAAATGCTGTTTATCAGTGTCAAGGGAGGGGGACTTACTGATGGCTACATTCATCAGTTCTTCGGTTACTGCCCCTGGACCAGTCGTGACCAAGTCCTGGCTGTACCAATAAAATGTTTTGTCCTCCAGTCGCACCACAAAAGTATCCATTTGTCGCTGTGCTTCCATACCCTGCATAGTTGGAACTACTGCTATGCCAAATGTCTGCATAAGATCTCTGCCCAAAAGATTTACTGGGCATTTTGCAGAAACAACAATTTTGCTTTTCTGGGTCATCCCTGAAACAGGGTCAGTTATTGCTATGTTATGGGAGAGTGGCTCCCGATACAGCTGTCCATTAGCTGCTTTCACTGATATGTAATCATATGATTATGAATTTTCTGGTAGTTTGGAAGGATGTATCAGGGTCCGTGATGCCCCTGTGTCACACAGAAATTTAACTTCCCTCCCCTCTACCAGAAGTGTAACTTCCGTTTTCGTGTCTGCTAAGTAGAGCTCTAGGCTCAATAATGCTAAGTCTAAAATTTCATTTTCTTCACTATCCGTGATTTCCTGCACTTCCTCTATTTCTTCTATCACATCCTCTACTCCCTCTATCACATTTGCATTTGTCTTTTCTCTGTTAACCCCTTCTAGTGATTCTTGACTGTCATATAGTCAGTCCTCACCCTCCTTATCTTCCATAGCTACCTTCTTGTTTTGCTTGCAATCCCTTGCTAAATGTCCCTTTTTTTCCCGCACTTAAAACATTCACCCCTTTTCTTTCTCTCTCCAAACTCTTCTGATCTCTTATCAGATTGTTTCCCTGGGTATTTTTCTTGCCCTTTTTCCCAGACTGTACTACAAAAACTTCTGCTCTGTCTTCTACAGCAAATACTTGGGTTTTCTTTTTCTTTTTGTTATTAAAATGCCTTTCGGCATGTCTTGCATATTCAAGTAATGACTGTAATCTACTTGTACGGTGATCTACCATGTACTTTGTAATAAAGCTGCTGATGGGCGCAATACTGCCTTTTAAAAATGCATTCTTTAACTGCTGCTTATATGGGGAATCTTTTGTGTTTGGTCTTCAGGTACCTGCATTCCACAATGGTTATTAAAACACTTTAATAATCTAGCATAATATCTGTCAACAGTTTCATCTTGTTGGATGCATTGATTAATGCAAGTCCAGTCTGCCCTAGGCTTCCATTTCTCAGAGATTTGGTCTCTTAGACCTTTCACTCTGTTATCCAGTTCTGCATTGCTATGTGGGAGTAGCTTGTGTTCTGCATCACAGGGATTCCAGTTGCCACTGATCATGTGCCAGATTTGTCTAACTACTTTTTCTACTTCTCCATTTAAATGATAACTTAATCTCATGCCCTGTAAGTCTTCTAAGAATTTTCTAAAATTAACTTTTGGATGGGGAATTCCCTCTGTGGCTTTCCGGATGTCTTCCGGTGTCCAAGGTCTATATACTAGGAGAGTCAGGTCCTGCCTTTCCTGTCCTGCCTGAGGATTTGGTATTTCTATGAGCGGACATATCTCTTCTTCACTCATAGCTCGTGAATTTTTGTTTATTTGATATAACTCATTATCCCCTCTTAAGTTACGTGTTCGAGACCTAGTCTGGATGGGATCATGACAAACGGTCTTGGCTTTGCAGTGACAGCTGGGTATAGCGGAGGTGGACCAGCTTGTCCACTCGCTTGATATTCTGGTAGGGGAAGCGGAGGAGGTGGGGGGAGGGTTGATGCTATTACCAAGTTATTATCCTCTTTATGTAAAAACATTGTTTTTGAATTATTACTCTTTTTTGTTCCCTACAGTTTGCTTCCTCAATCCACCTGTGTGCCTGAGGAATGCCTAAGTGACGTTGCTTTTTTACCTGGCCTTTTGTGTCGGTTTTAAGCTGTTTGACAAGTTTAATACGTGAGGATTTTTCTAATTTGCCATCAAATTCATATTTATTAACCCATTTTGTATAGTACCTGACATTGTCGGCACATTGTAATTGCATATATTTTGCGTCTTCAGTTAATGGTGGTCCTTGGGATCTTTTTGTGCACTTATTTCCCATATTGTTCTGACTGTTAAAATGTTACGTAACCCTTCTTGTTTTTACGTGGTACCACAATTTCTCTTTTTTTCACAGTTTATCTAGAATAACTGCCTACCTATTCTGTTTCCCTGATCTATGACAAGACTGCAATCTTTCTGTCCCTGACTTGTGCAAGACAAATCTCCAGACAATGCACATCAAGTCCCTGATCTAAAACAGAAAAAGGTAAATCTCACCTTACCTGAGCCTCCGTGATTGATTGTCTGGTTCGAAGAAAAAATGTTAACTCATCCTCCAGTCGCAGATCAGAAAAGTGGCTGGCCTCTTTTGAACGACAATTCAGTCGGAGGTCTTTCAGAGCAGAAAAACCAATGTGGTCTCTTCCACGTACAGTTTCATGCCACCTGGCCCATCTGACCAGAGGCGAAGTGAGAGTTTCCGGTCCGAAGGACCAATCTGTCAAAGGAAAAACAACTTCAAAAGGATCAACACACAGCAGGTTCAGGTTAAGGCACTTTAATCTTGCAGCAAGGAGACAAAAACGTGCTAATGCAGAGTTTGTCTGACTAGAATCAGGAAGTGAAGCCATTCTTATACATTTCTTACAAGACATTGCCTACTAAGCTGACGTAGTAAATCACAAGTTCTTTCAATATTATTTCATAGCAGCTGTTTGCCCATGATTTTCTGCTGGCATATCAAGTTTACAAAAAAAACATCCTAAGAAAAACAATGTGGACTTGATGACCACCAATCAGATACAACTTCTCACTATGCAATGTTACCATTCAAGGTACTATGGCTAATTCGAGCACAAAGCAAGTACAGATTATAGTTCATTTCTTCAAGCAGTCTTGTTCAGCTGTGCGTGTTCTCATAACACGAACAGAGCTGATTGTTCAAGTTCAATAACATTATAGAAAACAGTATTGTTCTAGTCATTATTTTCTTGACCTAGCAGATAATCACCTGCTTTTCAGTATATTTCCAAAAGGCATAAACATG